>NC_056523.1:253038347-253088927 GCF_019175285.1 Sceloporus undulatus
ATGATGATGATGATGATGATGATGATGATGATGATGATGATGATGATGATATTTGAATGTAATTTCAATAGATCTAATTTAGGTAGAGTAACACTGAATTTAGACGAACAAGTATTAAAACAAAATGAAGTTCAAAGCAGCCTGACTAGGACCTATGCTCAGAGATTTCCAGTAAAG
The DNA here is from genome assembly GCF_019175285.1 of Sceloporus undulatus. Lineage (NCBI taxonomy): Eukaryota > Metazoa > Chordata > Lepidosauria > Squamata > Phrynosomatidae > Sceloporus > Sceloporus undulatus. Next base: position 253,038,525 of record NC_056523.1, read on the forward strand.
AGAATATGGGTGGATGATTTCTAACTCAAAGACTGGATGCATGTTCTGGAATTGCTTCCCCATAGAACTCTCCTCTTCTGTTCCTTCTTGCCAAGAAAATTAGCTTTAAATTCCTTCCACTAGCTTTTTCCAAGCATAAACATAGTGCATGTTTCAGGGTAGACTGGGAGGCCCAGAGAGCAAAGGAAAACTCCCTCCCTAGATTTGCCATCCTTTCCCCCTCCTGCATCATCATTTGGCTTGAACAAAAGCCACCCATCTGTTTCCAAGTCTAAGGTCCAAAACACACTGCAGAAATAATCCAGTTCAAGACCGCTTTAACTGCCCTGGATCAGTGCTAGGAAATCCTGGGAATTGTAGTTTATTGAGGCACCAGACATCTCTGACACAGAAGGTTAAATGCTGCACAAAACTACAGTTGCCAAATTTCACTAGCAATGGAGCCAGGACAGTTAAAGCGGTGTCAAACTGCATTATTTCTGCAGTGTGTTTTGGACCTAATTATGCAGTGCATGGTGATGAAAATGAGTATGTCGTGTGTGAATATACATGTGCAGGTGTGCTAATGAAAGGTTTATGGTGAATATGTGTGTGAGAGAGTAGCAAGATAGAGGGAGAAGTTAGAAAAGTTATTTGGCAGGTTGGGAGACTGCAACTTTCAAATCTCCCATCCCTCATGGCTACCTGCCTTGATGGATGGGGAATTTGGGGCAGCTGTAGTGCCCAAAAGTAACTTTCCCAAGCTATGGAGAAGGATGATTAGCCTGGCCCTGTTAGTTTTTAATTCGGCCACTTCTTTCAAGGAGATGGATCCATCTGTGGCATATGGACCAAGGAAGGTTCCCTGGGATAACATTGTATTTTTGCCTTTTCAGAATGAAAAAAAATTCCACATGGGTGTCTAGGAAGGAAGGAAGCAAGGGAGGAAAAATTAAGTAAGTGAGAAAGTAAGTGGGAGGAGGTAGTGGCTTTGGAATGGACAAAGGATAGATAATGGCCTAATAGGATTGATTATACAAATATTATACATAAAGAAGCAAGCATTTTATCCCTGAGGCACAGTTGGAAGCACAGTTGTTTCTAGTACAGTCACCTAATAAGAAACTAATCCTTCTATGATTACAAAATTACTATATTGTAAGCAGTGTAAATTCCTTATTTGCCGCAGTGTATATCATGTAGCCCAAGTCTAAATGGACGACGGGGAAGGAATTTATTTGATGCAGAGTTCCTTGAAACAAAGCCATTTTGATTTGTGTGACTCCTGCACATTTTGAAATTTCATATTTAACACTACATTAATACAAGGATTTGTGTATGTTCTTGCCTTTGAATACAGTATATAAACTGTTCCATGCAAGGGGAAATTGTTCTGAACACTGGGCACTGATGCTGAACACAGCAATCTGTGAACTGTGGTGGTTTTTGTGGTCTGGATGGCTGCCCAGTTGAAAATAAGCTTACATTTGATCTGTAGCAGATTCTCCTTTAGGTCATGGGAAGAAGCTATAAGCTTTGCTTTGTCCCTGCGTTTGCTAGGATCCTTGCATGCTTGCTAAAAATGGAAGCTGTTGCACTCCAAGAAAGTATCTTTTTTTTTTTTTTTTTTTGCTTTGAATACTTGGAATGTGATGATTAGGGGCATGAACATCTCTCTGGCTGCATCTGCACTGCAGAAATAATGCAGTTTTTCAGCACTTAACTGCCATGGCTTAATGCTATGGAATTCTGGGATCTGTAGCTTGTTCTGGCACCAGAGCTCTGACAAAGAAGGCTAAATATTTCACAAAACTACAAATCCCAGAATTCCATAGTGCTGAGCCAAGGCAATAAAAGTTATGTCAAACTGCTTTATTTCTGCAGTGCAGATGCAGCTTCTGTCTTGATTTTGTCAAGGTTGTTTGAATCCCAGATTTATTTTCTTCCCATTCTTGTTTTGTAGCAGACTGTAAGACTTTGTGCTTTCTTCCTTCACTGACATCTGCACATATTTTAAACATTTTTCTTGATTTCTGTTATTTATTTTCATTTCATCTTATATATTCAACTTTCTTCCACTGACCAAAGTGTATTTTTGATTTTTGTAATAATGCAGAATATATATAGTTTTGTGTGCATTTTAATTTTTTTTCTGAAAATTTTCCATAAGTCTTGTTGTTGCTGTTGTGCGCCTTCAAGTCATTTCAGACTTATGGCATCCCTGAGGCGAAGCTATCATGGGGTTTTCTGGGGCTGAGAATGTGTGATATGCCCAAGATCACCCAGTGAGTTTCCACGATTGAGTGGGGGGGATCAAACCATGATCTCCAGAGTTGTAGTCCAATGCTTAAAACACTACACCACACTGGTAAAAATATGTGTATAATTTTGTGTGTATTTTTTTAAAATCCCCATAAGCCTTACTAAAATGCAAATGTGGGCAGAAGCCCACATTTTCAAGAACCTCATGAGGTGTGAATTTATGACATAATCAGGTCTGTTAAAGTCAATGGAATTTTTTTCCATCACCAATTATGGCGCGCTAGAGACAGGCACCCAAGTACATACTCCGTACATACTAAGGTTGCCTTCGGGCATCTCTTTTAGACGCCTGCAACCCTAGTACGTACGGAGTATGTACAAAAGGGTGGCGCCCTGTTCACATGGGCACCGCCATTTTGACGTAACAGATGCCTAGCGTCTGCACGTCGCAGCGCCCAGGTGACGCCGCAAGTGCGTCAATGGCGTACTGTGACGCCACTGGCGCGCTGCAAAAAGAAGCTGCTTTTTGCGGCTTCTTTTTCTTGCCACCGCCAAGCTGCACGGTATATCCACTGCGGCTTGACGGCAGCACAAAGGGCACCGCTGCCAGACTGTCCTTTAAGGACGGTCTGTAGCGCGCCTATGATATCAAAGTGCAATCTGTACAAGAGTGATAACTGATCATACTGAGTACCACCTGAAGAGATTTTACTTCTTCTCTTTAAATGATTGATAAAAGACAATATGCCCTGTCCCATGGCTATAAGATAAAAGCCATGACGTAAAAGTAAAGAAGAAGAAAGAGTGAAGGGAGGAAGTAAGTTGACTCCAGCACCACTTCTCACAATGAAATAGTTCTTTAAAAACTGGACACAGGGTCAGGTTAAGGAGGCATCTAATGAAGCTGGTCTCTCAGCAGAGTCAAAGGAAGAGTCGCTTCTGCATGTGCCTACATTTTCAGAAACAGAATGCTTTGGACCACAGAGTAGGTGAAATAATCAAATGAAATAATAAAATGGCCTGACCAGTTGAAAAAAGTCATGGGCTACAATCTTCTACAGACACAGATGGGAGCAGAACCCATGCTCTGCTATATGTTTTACTTTATCAGTTATGCTCAGAGCCTGGAAAATTACTTTTCTTTTGGACTACATCTCCCAGAGTCCCTTGGCCAGCATGCAACTTTTCCAAGCTCTGATTAGGTCACATCTACATATGATGCTAATGGAAATGACAGGTTTTTAGGCAGCAGAGTGGATATAGCAGGCCCTTGGTATCCACAGTTTAGTTCCAGGACCCCACCATGGATACCGACATCTCTGGATGCCCAAGTCCCATAATATACAATGGCCCTGGTATAAAATGACAAAATCAAGATTTGCTTTTTGGAATTTATTTATTTATTGTGCATTTTCAAGCTGTGGATGGTTGAATCCATGGATCTGGAGGGCTAACGGTATAATCCTTTAGGAAACAGAAGCGGCACTTTTTCTCACCATTTTCATAATTCTCATAATTTAGCACAGGGTACCCAACATGCAGCCCATGGGTTGCAAACAGCCTTTAGGACTCCCAAATGCAGCTGCTGAAGCTTCCCAAAGCCCCTAAAAATTTAAAAATATATTGGAGGTGGTTTTTCCCAACCTCTCAGAACCACTTGTTATTATTTATTATTTGCTTTCAGATAGTTTCCAACTTATGGTGATCCTAAGGTGAAGCTAACTTTTTTGTTTTGCTCTCTCGCTCTCTCTCTCTCTCTCTCTCTCTCTCTTGTTTTGGCAAGATTTCTTCAGGGGAGTTTTAGTTTTGCCTTCTTCTGAGAGTGAGAAAGTATTACTTGCGCAAGGTCACCCAGTAGGTTTCTATGGCAGACCAAGGATTTGAACTCTGGTCTCCAGAATCATAGTCCAGTGTTCAAACTACTACACCATGCAGGCTTTCACACTACATGGCTAGGAACCCCCACCCTTCAATAAACTGAAAATCAACCAAAATAGAAACCAGAAATGACCAAAATTGAAACACTGAAATTAAAAAAAAATCACCTGGAAAAGTGTACATGTTTGGGTCTGGGGGCTTTAGTATGCTAGCACAGCCTGTGAGGGGCATGGAGGCAGAATTTCTCCCTTGTCTCCTTTGCAGTTGCCCAGCATGAGAACTCTCTTTTCACCAAAACTATTTGCTGCTCTATGAAGTACATTTATCCCTCCCCAAGCTCAACAAAATTGATACTTTTCTATCTGCTGCATTTATATTCCTGATCTTCAACAAAATTCATGTTCCACTTTCATTTTCCATTAAAGTGGCTGTGATGCTACCAAAGTAGGTGCATTTTTAGAAACTGCTGCGGAGTAATGGTCTGCAACATGCTGATGCAGTTTCTTCAGCAAATTCCAGTTTTCAAACAGAGAAGATTTACAGTGGGGAGGACATGTTTGCCTTTACATCTGATAATAAGGACCACCAAAAGTGAAGGATGCCTGCCTCTTGAGAAATGTTGATTGCATTGTTCCCTGAGGGTAGAAGCCTGCAAAATTAATAGCTGTGCAATGTGATAAGGACTTGACCACTCTTGGGTTTTCTCCCCCACCCCCTTTTCCTTTACCCTTTCTTTCTTTCTTGCATGACTTTCAGATGGTCAGATTAGTCACAAGTGGTGAAACCAGAAGGAAGTTATAAAGATCAATATAAATGTGGGTAAAATCTTTACACCGGACGAGCATGTGTTCCACACATGCCCCATATGGTACAAATTCTACCTTTTAAAATGTTTTTGAGAGTTGATACAAGTTATATTAGGACAGTATTCCATTTTGGTACATTTCACAGAAATGTTGGGTACCAGTTCTTCATGGGACTGAGAAAAACCTAAGAACGTTCTTTCCCAAGAAGTGCTCAAAAACTGACTTTTAAAGCACCATTTCCTCCTTTTTGGTCACCATTTTTCTATACTTTAGCTATTTTAAATGCATTGTGGGATGCTGAAATTGAAAAACACAATAAAAATGTCATACCACACACAGTTATTTCACAAATTTAATATTTCTATCAATTCACTTGTTACTCAGCTTTGATTAAGCATGGGTGCTGATGTTCCAGTGCAATTTCTTTTAGTGCTTTTGAAGTGTTTTTGGTGTTTCATATCAGCAAATTAAAGTGTTTTGAAAATCTGTTAGAAGACAAGGTTGCCTGGTTGTGAGGAATACATGTGAAAATGCTAATGCCATGAATGGTGTGTGTTGTTGTTTTACATATGGTCTCCTTTCTTACTCTTTATATTTTATTGTTTAGTGTTTTATAAAATTGTTGTATGTACTTTGATTTTAGTAGTCTGTAACCCCGCTTCGATCCATTGGGAGAGGCAGGGAAACACAAATAATTTTTTATTATTATTATTATTATTATTATTATTATTTGCATGATATTTCTTTGCAGGATCATTTCACTCAGTCACATATTACAACATAGAAATGTCAAAGCAAGTTGTGAAGAATCTGTACATGATAGAGCAAATCTGAGGTCATTTTTGGATTTAGAAATGCAAAATTCCTAAGGGAAAAAGTGGGGCCTCTGGAGAGTGTTGCACCTGACAAGTTTCAGGCTTTGAAGCAACCTGGACCCAGCCATAGCCAACACCAAGAAGTGTTGTTACCTTGCATTTTCCCCACTTGCTTGGATACTGCTAGGCCCTGAAATTCCAAACCAGGGTATGTGGGAACATCATTCACCATTGCAAGAAGTGACAAAATAAATATCAGGAATCATCCCCAAGAAAAGTGCAGTCATCAATTAGTGCAATCTTCAATTGTTTGTTCTGTGTACTTCACAACTCTTTGTGTACTTCCCATATCTAACCGTTATTTGGCAGGGATCGCATTAACCAGGGTTTGTCATACAGGAATTCTGTGGCTTTGTGGCATTCTCAGTAATTCTGAAGATTAGGTCTATTTGTAGTATAAATATCCATTGTATCTCTTGCATGCTAACTACAGTGCTGCTTCTGATTTTCACCATATGCCATTTTAGAGGATACAGTAATCTCATTTTCAGTTTTTGGACTGGCTTTGGTATTTCCATATGATTTTCCCAAGCATGTAGAAATCATAGGTACTCCCTCAATTTGAGGCCAGTGTTGGTACATTATGTTCGTGTTGACTATACTGGTGAAGGTGGAGGGAGCAAGAGACAAAAAGGCCCCAGGCCAACTGTGATTGTGAAGCAAGTTGGGAGAAAGAGACTACTCAGAGCCATTCTCAGCCCTGCTGTGTGACCCTGAAAAAGGTGTCCTGGTAATGAAGGGCACCAATAGGATTTCTGTCTGTGGGATGGCATGGATACTTTCTACCTCTTTCTTTAAAAAAACAACAAAAACATGATACTGCATGGGACAGGATGGTGCAGGCATTTGTCATACTGATAACAGTATTTATGGAGGATTATATTTATTGTGATTACAAGCTGGTAAAATGTGGGCTAGACAAGGTAACTGTTACATGGATTTGTAATTGGTTGTCTGGCCGAACCCAAAGGATGCTCAATAAAGGCTTCTTTTAATCCTGGAGAGAAGTGACCAGTGGGGTCGCTCAGGGTTTTGTTATGGGCCCAGTGCTAGTCAACATCTTTATCAATGACTTGGATAACAGAATTGGGGGCATACTTATCAAATTTGTAAAAGACACCAAATTAGGAGGAGTAGCTAACACCCCAGAGGACAGGATCAAGATTCAAAAGGACCTGAATAGACTAGAAAGCTGGGCCAAAGCTAACAAAATGAATATCATCACGGAGAACTGTAAGGTACTGCACTTAGGGCAGAAAAATAAAATGCACAGATACAGGATGGGGACACCTGGCTGAATGAAACTACGTGTGAAAGGGATCTGGGAGTCCAAGTAGACCACAAGTTGAACATGAGTCAACAGTGTGATGCGACAGCTAACAAGGCCAATGCAATTTTAGGCTGTATCAATAATAGTGTCTAGATCAAGGGGAGTAATAGTGCCACTATATTCTGCTTTGATCAGACTCCACCTGGAATATTGTGTCCAGTTCTGGGCACCACAATTCAGAAATGACATTGAGAAACTGGAGCATGTCCAAAGGAGAGTGGGTGAAGGGTCTGGAAACCATGTCCTATGAGGAACGACTTAGGGAGCTGGGGATGTTTAGCCTGGAGAAAAGAAGGTTAAGAATTTGTAGTTTCATAAGGACTTTCATCTTCTCTGCCAAAGCATGCTGGTGCATCACAAAACTAAAAATCCCAGGATTCTGTAGGATGCAGCTATGGCAATTAAAGTGATGTTGAACTGTATTATTTCTGTGGTGTAGATGCACCCTTAGCCTAACCTATCTCCCATATTGGAAGGATAAAATTATTATAACCATGCTAGAAACATAAAGAAGTGTGTGTAAAGAGATCTAAGAATACGAATGTAGTCTCAGATTTGAACTGGATACCAGTTGGGCACTTGCTTCTGCTTGAATTAATTCAGAGCTACTCCTCTCTGACTAAGATCTAAGACCTGAGTTGAATTTCATAAATCTGATGGGGTTGTGTATCCCACTGACTATCATGGGAAATACAAAAATGGTTATAAAATTTGTCCTCTTTGTCACCGTTACTTGCAGCAGTTCATGTAGAAAGTTTCTGTGGGAGAGGGACATACTGGGCAATTTGTATGAAAATGGCACATGTCATAGTAAGGGTATACAGGGCACAAAGCTGCAACATATAAGAAGGAAGGCTGCAGGGACTAAAGAGTTCTTGTGCTTGAAAAAGTTTGGGTTGATAACTGGTAGGATTAGGGAAAGATGAGCTATGGACTTTATTACACTAGGCTCAGAAGCACTCCAATCATGTAAATCTTGGGAACATAAACATACCAGGCTGGGGACACTCATGGTTCTGCCTTCATAGGACATTGGACACTGGCTTCCATAGCCCTGTCTCCCTGCCCTGTTCTCTTCCCAGCATGTGTGTGTGTGTGTGTGTGTGTGTGTGTCAGGCATTCATGTTATAGATTTGAGTATGGGTTTACACTTTCCTTATCACTCATTTCTGCAAGAGTCATGAAAGAGAAAGAAAGTGAATGGTGACCTCATCATAGAATATCTGACCCAGTCATCTCTGTGTATTAGCTAAATGAAATTATCCTACGTTTCCCAGCAGAAAATACAGCACTCTTTGGAAACCATGAAATCACCCCCCAAAAAGAGTAGAGAATAAGTGCAGATGACATAATTGTGTTCATAACAACAAAGTGCACAAAAATGCATTGATAACTGCAACGAGAAGCCACTTTCAAGCTTTCATTTCTTTTCCATGGTTTTGCAAGTAAACACGAGACCAGCTTTAAAGTTGTCTCCTTTCCCCTGCCCTCTGTCTTGCTTCCCTTCCAAAACAGACATGCCAACCTACCTATTAACAGCACTCTTTAAAACAGCTCACCCATCAGCTGCCTTTTTCTTTTGAAAAGCTGCCCATAAAAGTGAGGGCGGGGGGAGAGAGAGAGAGAGAGAATGGGAAAAGGATTTCAGTGACTTTTCTCTTCAGCATGTCAGGCACATACTGTAGTAATCCATTTTTTCATCAGCTCATTGCTAACAATCAGCCACCTAAGCCCTGAAAAAATCTCATTTTGCCCATTCCTTGTAGACGGATGCTTAAAGGATTTAAGAATGTCAGTCATCGTCTTGTTTTGTAGAAGAGCCTATGTGTGTGGGAGAGGGAGGGAGAGAGCGAAGGATGGGGGGGGGAGAAGAGAGGGGAAGAAAAAGGGAATGAGCCAGAGTTCAGAAATTGCACTATGTGTGTGTGTGGTCTCTGAGGTTATTTTCTCGTTTTATGAAATGCATGCTTCATTCCAGGCTTGGGCAAAACTTGTGCGTCACTGAATGAGTCCCTTATCCACTTTCCAAAACACAAGGGAGGGGAAAAAAAGAGTTGAAAGAGCGCTGTGGGTGGACTGCTGCTATCAGCAAAAGTGAATAAGCTAACTTATTTAACTCAGGTGGGTCTCTCCCTCCTCCCTGCAATGCTTAAACATAATCACTTTAAAGCAACACATGGGCCCAAAAGGAAAGAGAACAAACTGGAATGTTTATGATGGTGGAGCTGTTTAAGTTTTAAAGGCCAGATTATAGGGTCTCGCTGTGTAGAGGAGGCTACTGAATCCTGATCAGAAAAGGAAGGAGGGAGAAAGAAAAAACACTCTGGGGGGAAATTATTAAATGAACTGACAGTACCACAAGGGGTCCCCTGTGGTTCCCAGCTATATAGCTTACTCGGGCATTTGCATTGAGGTTTGGAGAAATAGGTCAACTGATTAGATTTATTCTACCAAAAGCACAATTTAAGCCCTCTTTGTACCCAAAGCATTCTGAACTAACCATTTCATCTATCACAACGTTACTGTCCTTTAAAGAAAACTTCTTTTTTAAAAAATATGGGTATCCAAAGTTAAAGAAGGGTCTGTTTTGCATCTCAGGGAGTGCCAGAGCATTAGTCCAAGTGAGGGATCACCCCTGGCAGCAGAGTCTGTATGCTGCAGCATTGACAGCCTCCTGGTTGTTCTTCCTAACATCTACAGCTGTTTCCCTCTGCCACATAACTTGTCCTGGGTCCTCCAAACTGGTGTCTCCCATGTTATGGAGGAACTCTCCCTCTGCCAGTGCTGAAGTCAGTCTAAACTGCTTGTCCAGTAAAGCCTCTGTATGTGAAACAGAGAAAAGTGCCATCTTGTCCATCACCTTATGCAGCAAAACATCTTGGGAATCACCTGGCTTTAGTTCAGGATACTCTCAGAGACAACGTACATCTCAGAGGTGTTCAAATATGATACTGAATAGTGGTAAAGTCAATGTACAAGTGTTCATAGATTGCTGAACTGAATGTAGGTATACATTCAACATATGTACACATTGTGCAATGACTGTGAATCTGTGTATTCATAGAATTAGTAATGAAGCAGTATTTCAACATTTTTGCTTCTTTTAATTCAAAAGTAGCATTAAGAGTAAAAGGAATGTTACTTTGGTGCCATGGTTTCTAGTTACCTTCAAAAAGTTACTGTGAAGGGAATTTTTAGAAGCGTTTTGACATGAGTATTTTATGTCACTTTCTTATCAGCTCTATGATTAACATAATAGAAAAGCAATGAGCTGCATAACAAGTAATATCCCGGGTAAGTTTTTTTCACCATTGTAATGAATAATGAAAAATTGTTACTTTTCCAGCATTGTAATGAATAACAGGTCACCTTCCAAATCATCTTTTAAGCTCCACTTAAGCTGTTGGAAATCTGATGGAGCCCAATGGATTTGTGTTTAAACTGGGTGCCTTTATGGATGTTTAGTGTACATATTTATACATAAATTCAAATTTTACAAAATGCCAAAAGCCTTCATACATTCCTCCTAAAGCTAGCCAAATCTGGGGGACTGTTGAATCCCCTACTACAATCGAAATAGGCTGAGCAGCCTCTGGTGGAAGCAAACTGCAGGTGTATAAGTGTGGTCTGATCTTTCCCACAACTCTCGTTACATGAACATAGGTAAGATCTTTTTTCCAAATATACCTTGGAAGTTGGATGCTTGAAATCACAAGAAAGGGCAGCCTCTTCATGCATTTTTGCAGATTATTTGATTGTATTGTTTTCTTATTTTGGAGCAAAGAAACTCCTGTAAACAGAAACTGCAAAAACAGCCTTATGACATGTTTTTGCTGATTCTATTTATTTTATTATTTGATGCTATGGTTCTCCAGATTTGCCTGAAGCAGAATAAATATGAAGATTTACTGCCCTGTGTAGTTAAATGGTCTTACAAATTTGGATAAGTGAGTTGTGACAAATCAAGTGGGAAGATGATGTGGGCAAATCCCCATGGATTTGATTTGTATAGGCTGAATTTGGGCAGGTAGGATAGCTTACCTTGAACAACCTGCCCTCCCAGGTTCTGCTTCCCCACAGGCATTCTAATTCACAGCCTGCCCTAGACTGCAATGGAAAAATGCTTATCTTTTAGGCCCTGGTGACATCCCCAATGTCAGCAGTCCTCTGTGCTTCTTTGGATGCTCATCATCAATTTGTTCACAGTATCTTCTTAAGTTTTTCAAAAGAAGGTGAGCAATGGAGGAGAGGCCCAGATGGGCCTCTCCTGTTTTCAAAGATGTCAGAGCCAGAGCCAGGTACCAGTAGTCTTCTCCTAGTTATACTGTGTGATTTGTGGGGAAAACCACCTGATATATGTATATATCTAAGCTCTACACGAGAGTCATCTTCAGTCACAATTTAATATGAATTCCCCAAAAGGAGCAGCTGGAATGAGAAATTTCTAACTGAAAGGGTTGGCCCAACCTATGTGCAAAGCAGAGCTTTAAGAAGTTCATTTTTTAGACTACAGTTCCTTGAGTCCCCTAGTCATCATGACCACTGACAAAGATCATTCTGCCATGCAATCTTGTCTGTACCCATAAAGCAAGCCTGCTACTCTCAGGTGCAGTGGAGGACACAGGCCCATCTCACCTTTCTTGGCCGTAGCATCCTGGTTGGGGAATGCTCTTCCTTTGATATTGCCTGGCAGGTGGTTTCACTGGTCATTTTAAAGTGATATTAAAGTGAGCTATAGGGAAAGGTAGTTACTGGCTACTGGTTTGTTTATAGACACAAACTGAAGTTCCTATATGGTTGAAGCAGGGATGTAGCCGGGGGGGGGGGTCCATGGGGTCCGGACCCCCCCTTCCGTTAGATACAATGAATGGTGTGTGCCACTGCACCGCTGTGCCCAAGCCCCATTATAATGGTGGGACTTAGTCTGGACCTCCCCCCCTTTCCAAAATCCTGGCTACGTCCCTGGTTGAAGTCCATATGAGATGAAAGGTCACAACTCTCTCTATGAACTTGCCAGAGTCTGAATCAAACCTGATGAATTAGTACATTTAAAGCAATTGCTGTCACACTTCTGTTACAGGCCACTCTGGTGAAGATATGGAAGAGAGTCTTTTTGGTGGCTGGTCCTAGGTTGTGGGATTCCCTTCCATGAAAGATCCAATTGGCTACTGCTCTGCTCTGTTCCTCTTTTATTGGGAGGCAAGCCCCCCCCCTTTGTTTTTGAAACAGGAATTTAAAGATGGCATATGTGTATGTCCTGTGTTTTTATCTTTATCTTTCAAAAATTATTTTGCACTTTTAAAAACATAATGGTATTTTAATATGATAACTTATTTGTGTTTTAACTTTTTTATTATCAGCTTTTTAGCTTTGTCATAGAATCATAGAATCCTAGAGTTGGAAGAGACCACAGAGGTCACATCCAGTTCATCCTCCTGCCATGTAGGAAGCCATGATCAAAGTACTCCCAACGGATGGCCATCCAGCCTCTGTTTAAAAACCTCCAAAGTAGGAGACCCCACCACTCTCTGAGGCAACATTTGTCAAACAGCTCTTGCCATCTGGAAGTTCTTCTTAATTTTTAGGTAGAATCTCTTTTCCTATAGTTTGAATCCATTGCTCCATATCCTAGTCACTGGAGCAGCAGCAAATAAGCTTGCTCCTACTTCTATATGCCATCCCTTCAGGTATTTAATCAGGGCTATCCTATCATGTCTTAACCCTCTCTTCTCCAGGCTAAACATAATCAGCTCCTAAGCCATTCCTCAGAGGGCATAGCTTTCAGACTGTTCACCATTTTGGTTGCCCTCTTCTGGACATGCTCCAGCTTGTCAATATCCATCTTGAACCGTGGTGCCCAGAACTGGACACAGTATTCCAAGTGAAGTCTAACCAAAGCAGAATACAGTGGCACTATTACATCTCTTGATCTAGATACTACACTCCTATTGATGCAGCCTAAGATCATATTAGCATTTTTTAGCTGCTGCATCATGTTTAAACTTTGGGACTCATGCCAATAGAAAAGTAGGATACAAAACAAACAAACAAGTTTTTTGATTGTATTCCCTGCTTAGATCATTTGATATAGTACAGGTTATAAATGTTTCAGTCAACTAATTAATCATACAATCAGGTTCCTATGTTGAAAGAATTCATTTGCTAGTCTGCTCAGCTTCTTTACGGTGGAGAGATGTCGTTTTGTCCTTTTCCTCTGGGAGAAAAATCTTGGACCCAGGTTCTGCTAATGGGAATCTGAGACCAGGGGATCGTTCACATTACACAAATAAGCACTTTGATTCCACTTATATCTTAGGGTTTGCAGTCTGGTGAGGCACTAGAAAACTCTGGCTCAAAGGTCTAAAATATCTTCGTCCTAACTGTACATCTCAGAGTCTGAGGGATGGAACCATGTGAGTTAAATTGGAATCATAGTGCTATATTTGGATAGTGTGGAAGGGGCCCCCGGTCTCCCCTATATGCTATCTTCTGGATGTCTGTGCCTTTGTCAAGGAGTCATGATCTGAGATTCTAAACCATCCCTTTGTCATTAGCCCATTTACCTATGTGACTGGCCATAGCAGTCAAATGCCACATTCCTTACTATTCTCTGTGAGCGAGTTCAAAAGTAAGTTTGTATGACCATGAGATACTACTAGCCAGATCTTTTGTATACACTCGCCCCTCCACATTCGCTGCGGTTAGGGGCACAGGACCCCCGTGAACATGGAAGAACTGCAAATAATGAAGGCACTATGTTTTTACCTGAGAGAACAGCCTTCTAGGAATCTCTAGGTCCTCCGGTGCATCCACCAGACATTGACCATAGAACTGTGCTAGAGAAGCTACAAATGCATAGTGGAGTGTTCTCTGTAGGATTCTCTAGGTCCTTCAGTGAGACTTTTGGTTAAAGCTGACCACAGAGTTGTGCTGGAGGACCTAGATATTCCTAGAGAGAACATATTAATAAAATCCATGAATAATCAAAGCCGCAAAAGTTAAAGCCGCAAATGTGGAGGGAGGAGTGTATTTCCTAACCACACAGTAAATATTACTGCCAGCAGTAAGACTTTGTTCGTTGCCTGGCCACTTTAATGTCCGGCTACCAGGTGCCAGATACAACTGCCAGACCTCCATGTCTCCATCCAGATGAGGTTTTTCCAAAACTTGGATGGTTCCCACAGCAATTTTTTCTGCATATGAGTTAAGCCAATTTAAAAGAGGAGAAAGGCTTCCCGGTCTATAAAATGATTCCACTTCTGAAACTAGCAATCAGCAAAACCTCTCCCTGGAAACGATCTCCAAGGCTGCTCCTATTATAGTACCTGCAGCTGAGCTTTGCTAGTAAGTGACCACAACCTCTCCCAGGGGATTGCGGGTGTTGAGGCAAAGACGCATGTGAGAAAACACACTGGCTCATGTTTTTTGAATGCTAGAGGTAGTTTTAGTAGCCGGTGCCTGGTTCTGATTAATATCCCAGTCCTTCAGATGAATGGAATGCAAACCACATACCAATTATTGGAAAGCCATGAAGGAAACTCCCTTTTCCGTCTGTCTGTCTACCCATCCATCCTTTTTGCCCACCCACATGACTATAGCGTCTTTGAAAAATGCCTTGTGCTTAGGAAAAGAGTGGAAAATTGTACTTCTAGGCCCCCACCCCACCCCAAGTCTTCAACCCTATGGTAAAACCAAAGAGATAAAATTGCATATGGCACATTTCATGTTGCTTATAAAGAGTGAAAGAAATAGCCTTGTTAACTGAGGATTGTTTCCCCCTGAGGTGAAAATAAAAATATACTGGATAGAATGATCTTGAGAGCCTTAGTCATATTTTCTTCATATCCCATGGAGAAGTTTTACCGAATTAAAGATCAATGTAGTTGGTGGTAAAATACTTCATAAAGTATTTTTATGAAGTATTATTATTAACTGCCCAGTGGAAAAATCCAAATCTTTCAAAAGACCTCAAAGTAAGCTAACTGAATAAAACAGCATTAGAAGCACAGGTTAACATTTTCTTGGTAGATTAAGCAACATCTCTGCTCATTTCACCACGTCGCTTTAATTCACTAATTCATCAAGTTTGATTCAGATTAACATTCCACTGAATTTCTTGGTGGGTTTCCTTTATTTGTGTCAATGCATTAGCCTATTTCAGATGTGCAAATGTTTCTTTTTTAAAATGAGGTGATTTTTTATTGACAAGATCTCATGCCCTTGAATGTCTGGGTTGCCTGGGTGGGGTGAACTGCATAGAAACTAGCAGGGCTGGAGAACCCTGAGTCCCTCAAGATGTCTCTGGATTCCAGTTCCTATCTGCCCATCCCAGCCTGGATGATGGAACTGCGAGCTTTCCCTCATCACCGTTTGAAGGGTCAAAGGTTTCCCAATCTTGCCTTAACACCTTTGCATTGTCAGATGGACAATGCTACAATGGACTGCCAGAGATGGGCCCTTGGGTCACAAGCCAGTGGAGATGCCTTGTGCCAACTGCCTAGTCATGCTTTAAGCTAGAAATATAGTAGTAGCAGAAGGTGCAACTCCTGCTGGTGAGAACAGCTGCGAATTGTCTCACAGAGGTGGCAGCAGCAACATTTCTAGTGTGCCAAGTTTGCCTCTGGGTCCTATAAGGGCCTAATGATATCAGAATGGGGTAGAACAGGTAGAACTTGTGCAATGTCCCCTTCCACTGTCACCTTACAGAAGTGTATCTTACGACAGAGAAACAGGGATGGCCAAAGTAAGCTTCTCAGACTTTTAACCTTGTGACCCTCTTTACATCTGCATGTGGACATCTCACACACACACAGAGATACACACAGAGAGTATATGAATAAAAATATTTTGTTTACTGTGTGTATTTTCATTCACACATTCATATATAGTCACAAATGTGCATGCATATATTCATGCAGCAGCTTCTCATGCCAAGAACTGGAGCAGTAATAGGATGGGTGAGGAAAGAAGATGTGGTGACTTAAGATGGGCCCAGGGACGTAGCCAGGATTTTAGGAAGGGGGGGGTCCAGACTAAGTGCCACCATTATAATGGGGCTTGGGTGTGGCAGGGCAGCAGCACACATCATTCATTTTTCTAATGGAAGGGGGGTCCAGCTATGTCCCTGAACAATGTAATGCTTATGTCAAAGTTATTATTATACAGCATGCCCGCGCCATACGCAGGCGCGCCATACGCAGCCTTGAGTATATGCGCTCAAGCCGCGGGGCATGCGCGGGATGGAAGGGGCGGCGCGTCCCATTCAATTGAATGGGCGTGCATGCCTGTTGCGCCCTGCGCGCTCCCGCACCGCCACGCATGAGCCCCATTGTTTCCAATGGGACTCGAGCATAGGCGGAATTCGCCTTACGCAGCGGGATCCGGAATGGATCCCCCACGTAAGGCAAGGACGGACTATATATTAAAACGTAAAACTAACTTAGCCTCTCATTGACCAGTTGACAAACCAGTATATTTTATTACACTATAGATTTACAATTTCTTGTACTGTAATTGTGAGTACAGTAATAAAAGACTTCAAAAGATTAAAATATAATTCTTCCACTACAAATAATTTTATTTCTATATGCCAATTTGATAACTTTCACTTCTTTTCCTATAATGAAGTTGTGATACATTTAATGTGCTTACCTCTTTTAGTTTGCTGTCAGAACTTATTTTCTTTCTGATTACAAACACATCCATCTTGAACACTCAATATAAAAACTGTTAAACTATTTTAATATCACATCGCTCAGAAAAACATACGATGTGGTTATGCAACAAGCATGGCAGGTCAGCAATAATGCACTGGATATCATTAAAACATAAACAAGACAGTCCAACAGGCCAACAGTCCAAGGGATGAAGAGGGGAAAGATGTATGTCCACAAGTGGAATTCCTGGCTGCAGTGTGTGTTTGTACCATACAGTTCCCAGAATTCCCTAGCACTGAGCCAGCCAGGGCAGTCTCAAAGCAGTCTCAAAGTAGATTATTGCTGCAGGTTGGCTTAATAAAGTTACTGCAAATGTATGGGTTTTGGAATTTGTCATGTAAGACCGACAAGGTAAAATTTGTTGTAGTGGTTTGAGTGTTGGACTCTGACTCTGAAGTCTGGAGACCAGGGTTTGATTTCCAGCTCAGCCATGAAACCCAGTGTGTGACCTTGGGGAGTAAGTCACACTCTCTCAGCTTCAGAGGAAGGCAATGGCACAGCTCTTCTGAACAAATCTTGCCAAGAAAACCCCAGGATAGGTTCATTTTAGGGTTGCCATAAGTTGGAAAGGGCTTGAAGGCACACAACAACAACAACCACCCAGATCACAATGCACTGTAATGGAACTATATTCTGTTTTAACTTTAGCAGTGGCAACACTGTGAGCTACTACACTGTAGAAATAATGCAGTTTGACACCACTTTTAACTTCCAGGGCTACTAAAAAAAAACCCAAACCCCTGGGATTTGTAGTTTTGTGAGGCACCAGTACTCTTTTAGAAAGGAAAAAAATGCTTGTAAAAATACAAATCCCAGGATTCCACAGAATTGAGCGACAACACTTAAAGTGGTGTCAAAGGGTATTATATCAACAGTGTAGATTCCCCCATGCTATAGAATTCTGGGCTTTGCAGTTTGGTGAGGGGCATTTGGAAAGCTCAGCCAGAGATAGAGAGATGGGGGAGGTCACTGAACTACAACACCCATAATCCCACAGCACGTTGCCATGGCAATCACTCTATAACAGCCTAGTATGATAAACTACTCAAGTTGCAGTGACTGGCTATTGCTGAAGGAAAGGGGTGGCCTTTGCCAAGCGCCGCCTTTTCATTGGTGCTTTCTTTCCTCACACTGACTGGTGCTCTGTCCAATCACAGACAGGAGCGCAATGAACTCAGGCAGGGTAGGCATTTCAATAAGAAATGGACCACCATCACTCTCTTCACAGATCCAAACAGAGCCCCTGCCAGTGCCATCCTCTTTTAAAGTGCCCCCTTGATTCACACACCCTCCCACTCTTCCTCCCTCCCTCCCTCCCTCTCTCTCTCTCAGCCTCCCTGCTCCCAGCGAATTTTTCCCTCTAGTCCTCCTCCGTGCTTTTGATGGAGGGGACGGAGGAGTTTTAAAGTGCCTTGATTCACACACCCTCCCACTCTTCCTCCCTCCCTGGAAGATATAAGCACAAGGGAGGAGGGGAAGCCAGACTCCTATGGAAACGAAAGGGAAAGAGCTTGCTTTGTCTTTCCCCCTTTCCCTCTCAGAGCTCCGTGGTTTTAATGGAGAGGAGGAGGGGGGGAGGAAGGAGCTTGAATGTCCCCAGGCCTGAAGGGGGGGGACCAGACCCCCCAAACCCCCCGTCTAGCTACGTCCTTGATGGGCCCCACCAGATCCAGCAACTTTCCTTGCTCTCTTCCTCTTCAGGAAGAAGCGTCTATACCACCTTTCTCTTCCCCTCTAGGATAAAAAAAGTTTGGGAAGCAGAAGATGAGGGAAGGGGAAATCAAGACTCCCAAGTCCCTTGAGCAACTATTGCACCTCCCGTGTCCCACCTCACAGTTGAGAACCACTGGCTTAAGTAATTTTTCTACCTGAACAATACAGAAAAATGGCACCTCATACTTAGCATGGTGTAGTGGTTTCAACGTCGGACTAAGCCTCTGGAGACCAGGGTTTGAATATCCACTCTGCCATGAAACTCACTGGATGACCTTGGACAAGTCACACACTCTGTCCTTCAGAGGATGGCAATGGCAAACCCCCTCTGAAGAAACTTGTCAAGAAAACCTCAGGCTAGATTCTCCTTAGGGTCGCCCAAAGTCAGAAAAGATGTGAAACCACACAACAACAACAACAACAACAAACTCATCCAGAGATGTAGCTACAAGTGGAACAAAATGAGGGCATTGCCTCCCCCAGTAAGAAGTCTGTCCTCCTGATGAAATTTTTCTTTAGTCCCTAAATTTCTAGCATTGCAAGAACCTAAAACGCCAGTTGTTCAGCATTTAGGAATAGTTGTGAAGTCGAAGGCTTACATAGCTGGCATGCATAGTTTTTTGCGGGTTTTTCAGGTTATGTGGCCATGTTCTAGAAGAGTTTATTCCTGATGTTTTGCCAGTATCTGTGGCTGGCATCTTCATAGAATGCTGGCATGGAAGAGAGTGGTATGCGTGTGTGTGTGCGTGTGTGTGTGGAGCAGAGGGGATGTTGCACAGGGCGTAATGTGTTTACTACATTTGGAGGTCAATGTAGAGCGATTGCCTTACCCTGCTTCCCACTCCACCAGGGGAAAGAGTATGTGAACGGGGGAAAATGGCGCCGGTAATGCAGGAAAGAGAACGAGCGGGTGACACCCCCAGGCCAGCCCCTTGAGCACTGCTCCTCCCATCCCCAAGTTCCCGAATCAGACACCCTTGTCGTTCCCATTCATTTGCCCCAAATTGCAATGAGGATCGAATGTGCGCTCAAATGGGAACAATGCACCCATAATTCAATTCTTGATGTGCGTTATAAGCCAGTGGGAATGAGGCCCAAGTATTTGGGAAGACATGTCCTTAATGAGATATAGGGCCAGTCCTATCATTAAGAAGAGTGAGGCAGCCACATCAGAAAACATGATTTTGCATGTTATGAAAGTTTAGCAAATATTAGTAATTTGACTTGTTGTATTTGCACTGTTAGAGAGGGGCTTTAGTTAAATTTCTGTCTCATGTGCTAAACTGACTTGTTCGGCTTTAGATAGCCTGTGATATAGGGAAGGATATGAATATTATTTTAATAAATAAATAACTGCTGCTAGGCACACAAATTCAACTGGAATGAGATGTAGATTGATTTTCAACATCTAACAGTGAAAATAAAAGTAGATCAAAGTAGTCAGATAAAAGGTAGTATCAGGATTTGTTTTTCACAGAAAGAAAGAAAAAATATTGATAAAGGTCACAAAGAATGCCAGGTCAATTATCTCAAAAGGAAGGGCAGAGGGCCTTAAATTCCTTGCTTCCATTCCAAAGACACTGTTGATACAAAGGTCTGTTTTTTTGTCTCTAGACTGCTCTTTCCCTCACAAACCCATCTATATACATGAGGAGGAGAAGTTTTAACTGAACACAGTATATTTGCTTTTCTAACAACTGTGGTCCTGACAAGGAATGGAATGGTTTTAAATTGCAGCAGTAAGTGCTGTGCAAACCAGACGGACTGAAACAGCCAGGCAGACCTTGGAAAGCTGATGGAAGGTTGTAATATAATATACAGAGGGCAGTAAGTCTTGAGTTTACACAGCAGCATCCTGCCTTTTGCTGCAGCTGTTTTCTGATACTTTGCTGGCCTCTAGAGGGACATATGGCACACAGACTGAAGTACTACCCTGCTAAGAAAGTAATAAAATTTAAGCACCCTGTTGTAGCCTTATATACAGGAATGCCTGGGGAGAGGATAAGTTTAATGCTGGTAAATTCCTTAAGGAGGAGGCAGGGGAAAGGTTTTGAGGGACTATGAACATTTCCCTTTTCTCTGTGTTAGCCCTTCCCTGTTTTAACCTGTCCTGATTCTTTGGTCTGGAAAGAACTTCATGTGAAGTTCCTCCAAACTGATCTGCTGGGGAAAGGTGGTAGCTGAGTAGCAGAGTGCATGTTTTACATGTAGACAGCCATGTTAAGTCCCTTGCATCACCAGGTGAGACTGGGGAAGACCCTTCCTGGATCTCCAGAGAGCCACTTGCGAGTCACTGTAGAGGAGAGGAGGGAATCTCTCACCCAAGGTTCACTCTCCATGTTTCACTGTTAACTAGATTGGCTAGGGCTACAGGGAAGGGAAGTTCAACAACACCTGGAGGGCCTTGACTTCTTTAGTTCTGGTGTATCATAAACAAAGGAGCATATGATTTCTTTGTTACAACACTTCCATTGGCTGCCAGTTTGTTTTGGGGCACAATTCAAAGTCTAAAATGAATCTTTATTAAGATAACTCAATTGAAACAAAAAGGTAAGAGAAATCTAGTTCTGACTAGCTAGGCGGTGGAAACAGGAAGACATGCTTAACTGTGTTCATAGAAGAAAGCTTCTGAAGACAAACTTGAAATAAGGGGAGGGGATATGACATTAGCAACCCTAAGGTTATCGAAGGCCCCATATAGACAGGCCAAAATAAAGCTGCTTTGGATCACTTCGGAGGTATGCTGTTTAAATGATGCATGCGTCCTAAGAGTCTGGAAGCTGTGCCAAAGTTGTACTCCAGTCCTTACGACTGGAACATGGCTTTGGTGTGGCTTATGGCCTCGTAGGTCACATGCATCATTTAAAGAGCATACCTCCAAAGTGACCTGAAGCAGCTTTATTTTGGCCTGTCTGTTTGGGGCCAGAGTAAGGCTGTTAGAGAAGGAGCTGATTGCCCAAGAGGTTGGCTACGCATTCGGACAAGAATACAGATAGTCCTATACTGTGCTAGACCTGGACATTCAATATACCCTGGAGATACTGTTAAGCTGCAGCAGTCTCCCCCATAGATGGTGGGGAGGGGGTGGGGGATTGGAGAAGCATCTAAGTCTGCCAAGGTCCTCTGGAGGTCCCAGAAGATGATTGTTTTGCATCTGGCTACAGGGACATAGCCAGATGCTTCGGCATCTAGCTGGAGTCAGACGGGTGTTGCAATGGCTCAGTGGTAAGTGTGGAGAAGGAAGGTCTTTGGCCATAGCAGAGGCAGGAAGGAAATACCATCTGGTGCAACAGCAACACAAAAGATATGTGGAGGTGTAAGGTAGACTTATGCCTATGCATGCCATTAACAGAATGTCAGTTTACAGGAGGAAGGTCAACATAGGGTGAATAGATAAAAGACAATCTAGCACCAAGAGGAGGTTTGACCCTCAGTCTACTTGTACCTATCTTGAATGTAAGTTGAGTTGCATCTCTGTCACCTTCATGCCCCAAAACCAAGTGGACAGGCTAGCTTAGGAGATAGAGAGCAAGTTCTATGGTCCACAGCAAACTCCTCTAATACCTTGCTGCAATCTTTTAGCATCTGATCCCCAGAGGGATTGTGTCACTCTGCCTAATGCTAGGACCAGGCCTAATTCTGTAGTCCAAGTCATTTAGCAGAAAACAATTTTATAAAGAGAAGAACTAAGAGCAGGAGGTTTGTCCAGTGACACTAGCTTTGATGATATGACAGAAGCAATGTCAGTCATTATATAGGGCCCATCTTACACAATGCGCTGGATATTGCTAACTGTTGTGCTGGGGTGTGTGTGTGTGTGTGTGTGTTAATGACGTATGTTTTAACCTGGTTTTAATTATTACTTTTTGTTTATGTTTTAATTTTTGTATCTTGTTGATTTTAGCAGGTTTTTAAAATTACTGTAGGCTGCTTTAACTCCCAATTTTGGAAAAAGGTAGGAAAGAAGAGGAGGAAGAGAAAGAGATTTGTTTCCCAATATGAAGTTAATCCTAATAAAAAATTTAATTACATTGTAATCCTAAAATCTACAGGGTTAAGTGGGAATCTCTGTCTTTTCTTCACGAATGAAGATTCAGGAAGGACTAATCCCACGCTTTCTACAAGCACGTTGATAACTAAAAAGGCCAATCCGAGATAAACAAGTCCAGTTGCAGAAAGCACAGCAGAAAGTAACTTTGGGTTATGTTTCTGGGTTGTGGTTCATTCTGTGTTGTCATTTCTCTTTGAGACTCGTTCAGCGTGAGCTTTTAAAAAGGCTGCAGCATCGTGGATAGTGTGTCTCCATGCCTCCCGATGCGAGGCCAGGGTGGACCATTGTTGGTGATCAACTTGGCCAAGCCTGAGGTGTTGTTTCAGGG
Organism: Sceloporus undulatus; assembly: GCF_019175285.1. Taxonomy (NCBI): domain Eukaryota; kingdom Metazoa; phylum Chordata; class Lepidosauria; order Squamata; family Phrynosomatidae; genus Sceloporus; species Sceloporus undulatus. Next base: position 253,061,463 of record NC_056523.1, read on the forward strand.
AGTCCTTGTATCTCTTCTTTGTAGCGCCCCTCTTACGCTGACCCGTGGCGAGTTCACCGTAGAATACTATTTTGGGGAGGTGATGGTCCTTCATCCTGGAAACATGTCCTGCCCAGCGCAGCTGCATCCTCAATAGCATGGCCTCAATGCTAGTGATCCCTGCTTGCTCAAGGATAGCAACATTTGTCACATAGTCAGTCCAGTGTATATTTAAGATTGTGCGTAAACAGCGCTGATGAAAGCATTCAAGGAGTCGTAGGTGTTGGCGATAGGTGAGCCATGTTTCAGACCCATAAAGGAGAATAGACAGTACAATGGCTCTATACACACTGATTTTTGTGCTTCGCAAGTAACTTGTTTGTTACTCCAGACTCTTTTGTGAAGCCTTCCGAATGCACTATATGCCTTTGCTAGTCTGTGATCGATCTCTTTATCAATCTTGGCATCTGAGGAGATGATGCTTGCCAGGTAGGTGAACTGCTAGACGGACTTAAGCACAGATGTGCCTACAGTGATGTGGGGGTGGTAGTGTTCTTCCTGTGGTGCCGGCTGGTAGAGAACTTCCGTTTTCTTCAGACTGACTTCCAGTCCAAAGAGCTCTGCAGCTGTTGCAAAACAAGATGTTAGGCGCTGCAGAGCTGCTTCCGTATGGGCAACGAGAGCAGCATCATCAGCAAAAAGCAGCTCACGGACTAGATAGTTCAGAGTCTTAATGCGAGCCCTCAGGCGGCTTAAGTTAAACAGGCTACCATCAGTACGGTAGCGTATATAAATGCCATCTTCTTCTTTGAGATCTGCCATAGCCCTTTGGAGCATCATGCTGAAGAAGATTGTTGGAGCGAGAACACAACCTTGTTTCACACCATTAGTTATTAGAAAGGGCTCAGAGAGAGCATCGCCATATCTGACTTGACCTTGCTAGCCTTCGTGTATCAGGGTAATCATTTTGAGGAATTTGGAGGGGGGAGGGGCATCCTAGTTGAAGATTGTTGACTTGGAGTCTCCTCTTTAGGATGCCACCCCTCTTAGGTTTAAACTTAAAATGAAGATTTAGTTCCAGGTTGTCTTCAAGCTATCTTTCTGCTGAAAGATAGTGTTTGTAATAGTCAACTGCTGTTCTGCACAAAACTCTAGCAGGAGGCGTCCATTATCATTACAGTTTCCAACACCATGCTTGCCTAAAACACCTTTCCATGCTTCGAAGTTCTTTCCTACTCTGGCATTGAAGTCACAAAAAATAATGATTATGTCTTCTGCAGGGACTTTTTGTCTAAGGTGGCGTAGGTCTGAGTAGAAGTTGTCTTTCTCCACAGGATCAGCTTGCATAGTTGGGGGCATATATACTGAAGAGAACAACATATGGGAGGCGTAAGGTGATAATGCGGTCAGAGTGTCCTGTTAGCAAGGTTTCGAGTTTGGAGGCAATGGAGTTTTTGATCATAAAGCCTACACCTGTAAGATGTTTTTCAGTTTTGGCTTTGCCAGACCAATAGAGTGTGTAGCCAGCACCATGTTCTTTAAGGCTGCCTTCCTCGTGGAGACAAACTTCACTAAGAGCAGCGATGTCAGTGTTAAGTTGTGACAATTCATGGGCTATTAGAACAGAACAACGCTCAGGACGCCCACTATCTGCAGAATCTTGCATGGTTCTGATGTTCCAGCATGCAAGTGTTAATCTATTTGCACCTTTGGAGGCTGGTGTGTGCCTTTGTTTCATTGTCATTGTTTAATCGCATCAGAAGATGCCCGTTGGCCGCGGCTAGCCAACCGGGTAGATGGGGATGAGTTTTCTTTAGGCCACCTTTTCTAGGCCCCTCTCTATATGGAGCAAGCAGTGCTCTCCTTATAGAAGGCTGCTTGGTCATTCAGGATGCTGCCGAACAAGACTGTCATCCCCCGGGTCAGTCTCAAGTGACCAAAGTCCTGAACTGCCTGCATGCAGGGTTGGGTCTGCGGCTTCCAGTGCATCTTTACACCTGCCATTTTGTCCCTCGCTTATCGCTACAGGGGTTTTTCAGAAGTTGGATGTATCCTTCGAGCCTGTGCAATGGATTTTTCTGATGGAGCACAGAACTGGCCTCACCCTTTAAACCAGAGGTTCGTCTGCTGAGGCCTTGACAAGCATGGACAATGACAGCGAGGTCCTCGGGTCGTTGGTTTGATTAGAGTTTCCTTCTCTTAAATGGTTGACCTTACAGGGTTAGACGAGCACCATCTGCCCGGGTTTGGGATTAGAGTTTTCCTTCTCCTAGGATGGTTGCCATAAGGCTAGAGAGCTCATCCTGCCCTTTGGCACTCTTGGTCAGACCCTTTGGTTGTGACCTGTCTGGCATGGGAGGCCCTATCGGTGGCTATTATACCACCGCCAGCATAGCTCACAACTTCATTAGGGTACGCAAGCCTCTCCCCCACGACCAGGAGGCGTCAATGGGGGTAAATGGGAATAATTCCCAGGTAAATGGGTTTAGGACTGTATCACCTTCCTTTTTTTAGTCTGTGATACAAGAGACAGACTCTACAGTGGTTTAACTGAATCCCTCATGCATCTATTTCTATGCTGGAGTGTATTCTTGAGTGGTGTCATAGAATCATAGAATTATAGAGTTGGAAGAGACCACAAGGACCATCCAGTCCAACATTCGTGATATAATACAGAATATTATAGTATATGTAATAATATTACAATATGTTTTTTGATATATCTAATGCATAAAGGTAAAGGTAGTCCCTTGATATGAATGTCTAGTTGTAACTGACTGAAGGGGCCAGTACTAATCTCCATTACAAAGCCAGAGAGCCAGCGTTGTCTGGGGACTGCTCTGGTGGTTATGTGGACAGCATGACTGCACTGAACACTGTTACCTTACCACTGAGAAGTGGTACCTATTTATCTACTTGCTTTTGAACTGCTAGGTTGGCAGGAACTGGGACTAGTGGTGGGAGCTCACCCCATCATGCAGTACTCGGGCCTCGAACTGCCAATCTTCCAATCTTCCCTATGCATAGTATATCTTAATGTATTTAATTGCATTTGAACTTCATGGAGTCTAAATCTGTACTCCATTCTAAATTCTTAATGTTATGTTTTATTAATTGTTTTGGATGTATTTTAGGCTGTAATCCCACCTCAACACCTCAATCCAACTGGGAGAGGCAGGAAATATAATTATTATTATTATTATTATTATTGATATTGGAATAACACGGTGGACTTAGCAGCAGGCTTATTCAAATGGCAGAGCTGTCTGTCTGTGGAACTTCTCTGTCTGGTGAGATCATTGCTAGTCTTTAACAAATCACTGGTTTAGCCAGAGCATGGAAATGGTATGGTGTGTGTGTGTGTGTGTGTGTGTGTGTGTGTGTGTGTGTCTGCATTAGACAACCACGGTCCTCTAGCTAGCATGGCCAGCCAGTAAGCCACCTGGCTGGGGGATTGTACGGGTTGCATTCTAAAATGTAACTTTTCAAAGCTCTGAGCCTAGCTCGTGGGATGTCTTGGCCTGAGGGAAGAGCCAAAAAAGTGCCTTACATTTTGTCTGCTTCATGTCCATGTTAGTTAGTGTGCCACAGGAGTAAGGAACATATTTATAGAATGTAACACTAAATGTAAAGGTATGTTTGAGGGAAATATGGAACCCATTTACTGTATTAAGGCAGACACTTGTGAGAGCAACTCAACTCTGAAAACTGGGACAATTCTGAACACTAGTTTTTCAAAAGCTAACGATCTGGAGAGTGGGGTTGCTGTGATGATGGCTAACTCTTCTGACAAGCTATTACTTTAAATTTCAAATATAAACATAATATAACTAATGCCTTCTTTCTTGGATTTGTGTTTCCTTCCCCTGTGTTATTTAAACATTCATTAACAGCAGATCATTTCACATTCTGCTTTTATCCATCATGATATTGCTCTTTTTTATTTTTTTGCCTTGATTATTCCCTTCCAATGCATTCAGCAAAGTTATTTGAAGAGACCACCACCACCTGGGCAAGTCTGCCCCACTGAAAAATACTGTGATTCTCTGTATGACACAATTCACAAAATGAATGAATGATTTTATGTCTTGACCATGTCATGCTGGATGTTTGTCTGAGGCATGTTTTTATAAAACCGTACATAGCAAAGTCTGAAGTCTCTAACTTACATATAAAATGGACATGCTCAGAGATTACCCCTTTATGGATGGATATATTACAGCATATTGATTCTGTATGAACAAAATCTTTGATATTTATTGACATACATGTACTTTGCAGTTACATTTCTATGACTTGGGATTTAACTGATGTACAGTGTGTTTGGGTCTTCGATTCGTGTGAAAAGATATACTCTGGAAGGCTGGAAAGTCAAAACACTCATAATGGAGCATTTAGTGGTCAGAAGATTGTATTGCTTGATCAGTATACACCTCCAGGAGTATATAGTTTGGGTTGGATCTAGTGAAACATTCTGTATTTGAAACTGAAATCTGTGTCTCCATCTTGTTTGTAATATGTCTGTAATTTATGAGTAAGCTTAAAGGCAAGAAAAAAAATTGAGACAGGTCATATGATGTCTAGTACATGAAGTACTGACTATAGCATTTATACTGCATCATATCAAAAGACAAATGTTATGACATCTCTGTCGTCATAAACCTTTAAGGATTTTCCCACCCAGACATAATTCTCCATCTCTGAAACTGGAGGCCTGCTGTCATTGTTGATAGCAACATCCCTCTGATCTTATAGATCTGTGTCTGAATGTGCGAATGGTGAATCAAGAGTCAGGAGCCATAAGTGATTCAAGATCAACTGCTCCAGTTACAGATGGCTTATGGTACTTGGCACCTGTCCAGTTTTGCCTGTGATGAAAATGTTATGAAGCTCCAAAATGACAGAGATGGCAGGTATATCTCTGGTTTACTCTTTTCTTCCAGAATCTGACTTGCCTTCACAAGACTGTTCTACCAAAGCTGACTGATTGAGGGGTAATGGCAGTGGGGCAAAGAAACTGTCCATGATGTTGAACATATTTGGAGAACAAAGATTGAGCACCTTGGAGAACCCTGACTAAAACCTGGAGCAGATTTGCTTCCCCATTGACAATGGCCCAGTACAGACATGTCAAAATAAAGTTGCTTCAGGTCACTTTGGAGGTATGCTCTTTAAATGATGCATGCGTCCTAAGAGTCAGAAGCCATGCCAAAACCATGCTCCAGTCCTAAGGACCGAACTCTCATTTCAGTGGCCATGTCATCTCATCATATACATCCACATCTGGTTTCCGGAGAAGCCTTTGGAAGTAAGTATCTCAGGTCTCTCCCGATTTCCCTCTTTTATTTTCATTGAGAATTGCTTGTGTGTGTGAATGTGTGTGCCCCTTTGCTGTGTGTTTGTTTTCCCCTGTTTAGTAAATATTTGGACTTAATTGGAGCAGTCTGTCTCAGCATCGTCTCTCAAGGGAATTCTTGTGGACCACTCTTAGACATCACGGGACAAAGTCTTGCAAGGCTGTTGTTAGGACCCTACCTCTCAGCAATTTGAGCTAAATTCAGAAATTCCCCTAATTAGATCCTTCCTAACAATTCTCATTCCTGCCACATTAACTTTGTGAGATGCCAGGGACAAAGAGATGCTTGCACCTTGCCAAGACAATCTGAGTAGAGGATATGAACACTTCCAAGTGTTTATATCATGAATAATGTGCATCCATATAATCACAGACTGAAGCCAAGAATTATCTTAGTTCAGTTATAATGTTTGCAGCATGGAGAAGTAGGAAACAGGGCAGTCTCAGGCCTGATTTGTTCTAGGACCCATTTGTTTGTCCTTTTGGCTGTCCACAGAATCCTCAAAACTCATCTCCAGCAACACATTTTAGATGGGTTGGTTTTCTTTTTGTCTGCTTTCTTTACTGTCCAGCTTTCATGTCTGTACAATGGCTTGGATGCTTTTAATTTAATGTTCAATTGAATATCTTTACTCTTTAGGATCTTTCATAGCTGCCTTTCTTATTCCTCGTCTTCCTTTGATTTCTTTACTGCAGTCTCTATTCAGATCGATGTTTGATCCTAGGTACAGGACATGTATCCTATTCTATAGATGACAAGGATCTGCAGCCCAAGATTGAATTCAGAGGCATTCCCTAAATTGGCTAGCATCAACTGAGTTGCTTAAGAAGCTAAGGGGAGCCCTCCTGAACTAGAACAAACATCTGCCTAATCTATTCTCATATTGCCAACAGTGTCATTATAGATGCCACAAGGAGGATCTGAGAACAATAACACCCTTCTACTGATGTTCCCCTGTAACTGGTATTCAGAAGTACAATGCCTGTAAGGTAACACACAGTCATACCCACATGATATAAACATCCATTAATTTATACAACCCTCTTTTCAAACTGTATGCAAAGTGGCCAGTGCAAGCTCACTCAGTGGGTTTGATGGCTGAGCTGGGAAGCAAATCCTGATCTCCAGAGTCATAGCCCAACACTCAAACTGCTATGTCACACTACTTCATAAAGTTACATAGCATAACAGATCATATAGGAGTCTAGTGCTAGCCTGTGACCTTCATGTAGGGATGTCATATTGAGGAGGGAGCTAGCTTGTTTTCTGCTGCTCCAGAGAACAGGACCCGGAGCAATGGATGCAAGCTAAAGGAAAAGAGATTCCGCCTCAACATTAGGATGAACTTCCTGAGAGTAAGGGCTGTTAGATAGTGGAACACCCTCCCTTGGAGTGTAGTGGAGTCTCCTTCCTTGGAGGTCTTTAAGCAAAGGCTGGATGGCCATCCGTTGGAGATGCTTTGATTGCGAGTTCCTGTATGGCAAAATGGGGGTGGACTGGATGGCCCTTGTGGTCTCTTCCAACTCTATGATTCTATGATTCTATGATTTTGGCCTGTCTGTATGGGCTCAATGAAGTTAGTAGCTGCCTCCAATTAACACAGACAGACACCTTTGATTTTGGGAACGTGTAAATGAAAAACTCCTTCCTTCCACATGCTTTCACATGCTGATCAGATAATGGAAACATATTCTTTTCTAATTACAACTCCCAGACATCCCCAGCCAAAAATGACTAGGGCTTCCTAGGCGTCCCAAAAAGGAACTTGCTCCAGCTCTGACTAAGAGCAGACCAGATGTGACATGCTATGGGAAGACTGTGATGGAATTTCCTGATGTCTTCAGCCTTCTTCAGAGGCTCAACATCTATACGTGTGGAGGGCAGAAAAAGACAAGCAGGCTAGACCCCTCTCCACTCACATCTCTTCATGTATATTGGGAAGATCTGAAGAGAAGCTGTTGTGTTTCTGGCAGACTGTAAGTGCATCTAGAATGTAGAAATGCAATTTGACACTATTTTAGTGCCACAGCTCTGCTCCATGGAATTCTGGGATTTGTAGTTTTACAAGGTCTTTAGCCCTCTCTGCCAAAGTGTGCTGGTGCCTCACCAAACTATAAATCCCAGGATTCTGTAGGATAGAACCATGGTGGTTAAAGTGGTATAAAACTGCATTATAGTACAGATACACTTGAGACTCTGATCCTCCATACAATGGGAAATAATGTATACAGAAACCCATGCACCCCAGTAGCTATTTTGTGAGAGCATCCCCAACATTATATTAAAGTTCCAAATGTGCCCACCTCAAAACGATGGGAATTTCTCCCTTCAAAGAAGAATGTTTTTCCCCCATTTATATTTAGTTCCCACAGAATGAACTCCATTGCAGCAAAGTCTGCTTGTTTGGCTTTAGGGAATGAAGGTTTTTATGGCAATAATAACACATTTCCCTGTTCTCTTTACACTTCAAACACAGATGTACACAAAAAGAGGTGTTTCTATGACACTTCTGCCCTATGAGAAAATCGAGTGATTTGAGGGCATAGAAATTTACCATGGGTCAGTGCCAAGTTCATGGAATGCAATTACAACCTCCAGGAGCAGTTGAGGGTGCAGGCCCAGAGAGCTTCCCATGTGCAGCTAAAGCAAACCAAATGTTGTGAGCTAACAAAATTGCACTGAAGAGAAGTTAAAGTGCCTTGCAGCTCATGCATACTCCTAGCATTTAAAGAAATCAATGTTTGGAAAAATTGCTTCTTTGGACTACCTAAATTCCCCAACCAACAGAATCACCAGTCCTAAGGGGATTCTGGGAGTTGCAGTTAAAAAGAGTGGCATTTCTAAGTCCTGACTTGAGAGATGTGTTACATTTCTAGAAGACTGAAATGTACATCTGCAGGCCTTGTTCCATTTGTGATATATGTCAGGTGAAACCATTGGTGGCTTTGTTTTGTTTTCGGTCTTGCAATCTTCTGATAAGTTGACCTCGTGTATAAGTTGAGGGTAAGTTTGGGGGCTTAAATTATGGATTTGGATATGACCATTCATTCATTCATTCATTCATTCATCACAATCACAATCTGTGAGATATGTTACGCTGAGAGGCAGAATATGACTGGCATAGAGTCATTGATGCTTCTCATGGGTCACTGAGCATCGTAGGACAATAATGTCTTGAGGTCCTGCTTTGACCACTACACCACACTGGCTATTTTGTTTTTTAAAACTCATCCGTTAACAGGTGAGAAAACTAAATTACTGTATATACTCATTTATAAGTCTAGAAACTTTAGTCAAAAAAATTAACTCCCAAAACATGAGTCACCTTGTCCATGGAAGTACTATAACTTTTTATATATATATAAAAAGCAGCTTTGTCCTTCTCTGAGTAGAGTGGTGAAAAGCAAGAGCTTAGTCTGTCCTGGGGGAACCTAAAAGCAACACCCCCCTCTACTCTCTCCACCATTCCGACCTTTTTGAATGCCTGGATGGGAAAATGGCATTGGTGGAAATTCTCTGGTACTTTCCCTCAAAGGAACACTGAGAGAAATCAGGCTTTGAAGGATTTGAATAAGACATTTGTGTATGTTTGTCAGCTTTTCTGGGTTAAAATCAGGCAAAGTTATCGCATTAAACTTAAAGGCTATAATCATTGCTAATGTAGTTGTTATTTTCCTTTGCTTTGCTTTTTTAATCATTTTTGATATGTGTGAGTTTTCTTTGCCTCACCCATGCCTGGTCACTCCCTGCCCTCATACACATTGCTCAGCCACCATTTACTGTAGTTCCCTCTTCATCCATCAAGTAGTTAGGGTGGACACAAACATTTATGCCTGCCATAATTTTGAAAATTCATTTTCCTTTCCTTCATCCATTACATCCTTTTTTACATGCCCCCAAGTTTTTATCCTTGGCTTTTCCACGAGTCATATCACAATCCATAATTTTAGACCCCAAACCTATCCGTTGACCAATGAAGTCAACTTATAGTTGCATATATATGGTCTAATTCTAAAAAGCAAGGTGGGAGCTGCAATAAGAGAAAGGGAAAAAAATAAGTCTCCAGGAACCGATGATATTCAAATCAAACTGCTGCAATCCATATTGACAGAGTGAACTGTAGTGCTAACCAACAAATGTAAACAGATATGGAAAAACCAAATGATGGCCAACAGATTGGAAACGATCAATATACTTCCCCAACCACAAAAAAAGGGAGACAGAAGAGACCACAGCAACTATAGAACCATAGCACTGATCTCCCATGCAAGCAAATCATGCTAAAAATTCTGCAACATAGGCTCCAACCAGACATGGAGAGAGAAATCTCAGAGGTCCAAGCAGCGTTCAGGAAAGGAAGTGATACTAGGGGCCACATTACAAATATATGATGGCTAATGGAGCACACCAAGGAATTTCAAAAGAAAAACATAGCTTAGACAAGGCTGCATCTTAATACCCTACCTATTCAATTTATATGCAGAACATATTGTAAAAAAAAAAAAGCAGGTTTGGACACAGAAGAAGGAGGAGTAGAAATAGGAGGGAAGAATATCAACAATCTGAGATATGCTGACAACTATTATTAGCAGAAAGCCTCACAGACCTTGAACAACTACTAGGGAGGATCAAAGAAGAAAGTGCAAATGCAGACTTACTGTTGAATATAAAGAAAACAAAAAATAATGACCACAGAAAACTTACATAAATTCAAGGTAGACAATGAGAAAATATAAATACAGTCTGCCCTTGCCTTACATGGGGGATCCATTCCAACCCCCCCTCTGCGTAAGGCAAAAAGTGCATATGCTCAAGCCCCATTAGATATAATGGGGCTCATGCACGCTATGCGGCTATGCACGCGCACCATTCTCCTGTTCTCCTGGTGGCTTCCACATAAGCTGAAAGCCTACTATAACGAGCCAGTGTATGGTGTGGGCTCACTGTATTAAAAGAATTCTCGTATCTGGGATCAAACATTGATGGGAACGGGGACTGCAACCAGGAAATCAGAAGAAGATTAAGAATGGGAAGGGCATCTATGAAAGAACTAGAAAAGATCCTAAAGTGCAAAGACAGACAACCCAGCAAAAAAGTTAGAATCATACAAGCTGTTACCATGTATGGATGTGAGAGATGGACAGTTAAGAAAGAGGATAGGAAGAAAATCAATTCATTTGAAATGTGGTGCTGGAGAAGAGTGCTGAGGATCCCATGGAAGGCCAAAAAGACAAATAAATGGGTCCTAGAGCAGAACAAGCCAGAAATCTCCCTGAAAGCCAGGATGACAAAACTTAGACCACATCATGAGAAGACATGAATCACTGGAAAAAAAAAAACAATAATCCTAGGAGGGTTGGAGGGAACTAGAAAGAGAAGAAGGCTGCATGCTAGAAGGATGGACTCTATTAAAGAGATTATGAGTATGAGTTTGCAGAGTTGGGCAGAGCTGTGGAGGATGGGGGTCTTGGAGATGTCTCATCAGCAGGGTCACCATGGGTCAAGATCTATATAAAGGCAGTTAACAACAACTAAAATATACAGCCTATCACTGTAAACTATGTTCAGTGTTCAGTATTGGGGTAGAGAGGTAGAGAGGAGAATCAACTAAAGGCTGCGAGGAAGTCTTTCAGCTTACATTGGGAAGGGACTCCAGTTTTACCTAAAGCTGAGGCCCCACTTCACTTCAGTGCTTCCCAAGACAGCCTCATAAACTCCACTTTATGGTGTGGTTGTAAAAGATGCTGATTGGAAAAGTTTGTGACCACAACAGACACAATATCTCCAAAGAGTAATTCATCCCTTTCAAACTATACAGGATTTGTCACTAGATTGTCCAGAATAAACATATTGACTTATAAATAAGGATGGAAAGAAACACATTGCTGGCTGAAAACCAGGTTTTCATACCATGAGCTCCCAGTGATAAATCTGAGAAAGTTTCATTTTCATGGCATTGGGCACATAGGATAGTATGGAGAGGAGGCAAGCGCCCTCCTCCCGTCATTAAATCATCATTAAATCATCGCTAAATCCTGTTAATTGCACAATCAGGGGGAAGATTATCACACCCCATTGTCTTCTCCCATTCTTGTCCTGTCCGTAAAGACTAATGGAGGCATCATTTGGTATTAATGGGAGTTTCCATTAATACCAAATGACGCCTCCATTAATCTTTAAATGGCGATGGGAAATACAATGTAAATGGTGATGGGAAATACAATGTTCTGAATGCTTCTAACTTTAGTGTTCAGTTGTATATGTACTCTAGAATCTTGTCTATTTCTTTCATAGCAGCTCTTCCCAGTCCTAATCTTCTGATTTCTTGACTGCGGTCTCCTTTCTGAACAGGATCTCTCTGACTTTAGTGAGCTGGAAGGTAATCTGCCTTCTTCTTCAGTCTGCTGTCTAGAAATTTCCAGGTAACTCCTTACTTTGCTCTCCCTTCCTATGTCTAGAATCCCTATTCCCCTTTTCTCCCTCGCATTAAACTGGACTGTAGAGACCTAGTAGCCACATAAAAAATACATGAATTCACTCTAGACAATGAGGAAACTGAAATATTTAAAGAGTTCCCATACCTAAGATCAAACATTGATCAGGATGGAAACTGCAGTCAAGAAGTAAGAAGACTAGAAATGGAAAGGGCAGAGATGAAAGAACTAGACAAGATCCTAAAGATACACAACTGAGCACTAAAGTTAGGATAATCCAAGCCATTATATTCCCCATCACCATGTATGGATGTGACAACTGGACAGTGCAGAAAGCGGATAAAAAGAAAATCAACTCATTTAAGATGTGGTGCTGGAGAAGAGTGCTGAGGATACTGTGGAGAGCCAGAAAGGCAAACAAATGGATTCTAGAACAGATCAAGCCTGAACTTTCCTTGGAAGCCAAGATGACAAAACTTAAGCTGTCATACTTTGGCCATATCATGAGAAGGCACAGCTCACTAGAAAAGACGATAATGCTAGGAAAAGTAGAAGATATAGAAAGAGAGGAAGACCATAGGCCAGATGGATAAACTCTATCAGGGAAGTCAGAAGTATGAATTTGCAGGACCTGAGCAGAGCAGTGGAGGACAGGGAGTCTTGGAAATGTCTCATCCCCAGGGTTGCCATGAGTCAGTGTTAACTCAAGAGCACTGAACACAAGAAGTAGAGCCCTTCAAACAGAGCAGGGGAAGGGAACCTGTGGCACTCCAGAGGGTGCTGGACTACACTCTCCAAATGCCTGATCATTTTTCAAGAGGTTTATGGTTGATGGAACTGGAGCTCAGCTATGTCTGAAAGGCCACAGTTTCTCTGGAACAGAAGATACTTTTAAATAAAGGAATATCATCTGACAACCTTTCAAACAGAGACCTCTCTTCCTGTACAACAAGAGACCCTGACCACTGTATGGTTTCATGTTACCCTGGTAAAACGGAGAGTCATTGGGGAAATATTGCTATAAGAACTTTAATCATTGCATCCAGGCAGCATTATCTCCCTCCTCCAGTAAAATATGTATAAGGGTATTAACACACTGAAGCATATAATAATATAATAATATACACAACTAAGATTATGATGCAGGTACTTTGATAGAGGGGCTCTTTGAATCCCCTTTGCACCAGGAAAGCAGAGATGTTAGAAAGCAGTGGGGAGACAAGAGAGTGAAATATATCCTCCAACATTACATAGAGTGCATGGCCAAGTGACATTAAAATGTGGTTAAGATGGTAACATTATAAATGAGGAAAGACACTAAAGCTGTAATGGGTTGTGCAATTTGCTTTGGCCTGAGCCTACAAGACTCCACCCTGCTGCTATGCTCTTCCTCCACTGAGTTAACTGAGTGCAAACTACTTTGGCATTTTGGACTTAGTTTGTAACAACGGAAGTAAACCAAGGACAAATGGAGAAAGTGGGAGGAGGAAAGAGAAACAGGGAACTTTTAAAAGCAGCTGAAAAAGTGGGGTGACAGAAGATTATTTGGGACTGACTCTGCTAAATCAGGGCTGTTGGAGAGTATGGAGTGAGAGAAAGGATTTATAAAGTTAGATTACACTAACTTCCAATTCTAGAGGGTGAGATCCTTGGGAACTATCTCCCACCATTGCTTTGGGTAGCTCCTTGAGGCCACAAACCATTTGGCTGCCTCATAGAATAGGATGGTTTTGTATATTTTAGCTACATTGTATCCCTTTCCTGTAAGCCACCTAAGTCTCACTTTTAGGGAAAAGGTGGTATATAATGACTGATTTGTTGATTGATTAATTTGAAAAAGGAATTTTGCTAACCTTAAGATTGTAAGAGGTGGAACATGGCTCATGGCTCAAAAAGGGTGGGCAGAGGCATCATCATTTATGTCCATGTGACACACAGCCATGTTTCACCTCACCCTAAAGTTTGGCAATTTTGCAGATTTTGGGACTACAACTCCCAGAAACCCCCAGCCAGCATGCTAGGAGTTTAAGTCCCCCAAATAACCTTGCCAGACTCTCCATCTTGCTTACTTTAGGTTAGACTTCACCAGGCTGTAGGGTGCATTAATTCACAATGTACAAATCTTTCTATACCTCCCCCTTTCCTGTTTGTTTTACGCAGCGTTTTCAACAATACTGACTCCTTTCTCACCATTAATAATTACTCCACTGAGCCTCAGCAGAAATGTTGCTTTGTTTCTTCTGACTGTCACTCTTTTATTTAGACTGTAATTCCTTGGAAAGTGCTGTATAAATTTATGGGAGCTGCATAATTTATGGTTGTACACATAGGATATATTTCAATATGGCCCTCCACTTTATGTTTTGATAGTAATAAATATCATTCTTAGAATGGTTCTCAGGAGGTTTATTTTTAAGTGCTTTTCTTGACTTTTAAAAATTATTTTATTATAAATACAGCCAAATGGAATTTTAAAGAAATTTCTTTTGCAATTTGGAGAGCTAAAGGGTTGAAAAGATGGTATCGTCGTATTCACTGGACTATATACAGTACTGTTTATAGCTGACCAGGTCCAGCTGAAGAGGCAAAGGCAATATGTCTTGTAAACATGCTTGTGAATTAATCTGAGAAACATAAGTGTTGTGTTGATACAGAATGGACCAAGTACGAATGTTCCTTTCTTAGGAAAATATTTAGGCACAGCTGTTGCTCTCCACTGTCCCATATGGTTGTGTTTTTAAGTATGGCTTGAAGTTGAAGCAGTTTCCATTTATAAAAATTCTTTAGCAAAATCATCTTTCCAATAATAATAATAATAATATTCACATGTGTGCTTTTGCTTCTGATGTTTCTTTATTTTTTAATTAATTAATCTCTCAAAATGCAGCCCCTTGTCCTCTTGCTTCGCTGCATTTGCATTTTGAGTTTCCCCATTCTCAACAGACTAATAGTGCCAGAAGGTTAAATTACCTTGTTTTTGTTCTGGAGAAGTTAGACTTGTTTTATTATGACAATCTGTAAAAAGTCTCTAGTAGACCACAGGCTAAAGATGAGCCAAGAGTGTGATGCAGCAGCTAAAAAAGCCAATGCAATTCTAGGCTGCATAAATAGGAGTTTAATGTTTAGATCAAGGGAAGTCATAGTGCCATTCTATTCTGCTTTGGTCAGACCTCACCTGGAATACTGTGTCCAGTTTTGGGCAAAGCAGTTCAAAAAGGATTCCCCCACTTGCGTGCCCTCGCACGGAGCTTCCCAAGGAGCCCTTGCGCCAAGGAGGAGGGGGAGGATGAAGAGGAGATGGGAGGATGAAGAGGAGGAGATGGGGAGGATGAAGAGGAGGAGATGGGGAGGATGAAGAGGAGGAGGAGGTGGAAAAGTGAGTCAGTGGCCATTTCAGGTCTGCCTTGGGTTTGTGTTTTTTTTAATTACAGTAATTTTTAAAAATATAAAAATACTTATTTTTTGTTTTTTTATTTTATTAATTTTTATTATTGCTTTTTTATTTTATTTCATTTATTTTTATGATTGCTTGTTTTTATATTATTTTATTAATTTTTATTATTGCTTTCTATTTTATTTTATTTCATTAATTTTTATTATTGCTTTTTTATTTTATTTTATTTCACTGATTTTTATTATTGCTTGTTTTTTTATTTTATTACATTAATTTTATTATTAAATATATACAACCCTGCCTTGTTTTGTTTTTTTCATTATTTTTTATTATTAAATATATACAAGTACATTTTCTGTGTATTTATGGCGCTTTGAATGCTAACAAGTCTGCCTTTCTTGGACACTTATAGTGATGATGATGATGATGGTGATATTGATATCAACAAGCCTCTGAGGCATGACCAATGTAACTTGCTGTGATTTTTACAAACTCATGCGCAGTGAAGAAAAACCACAGTCCCTTGCCCAAGTACACACTTCTGAGAAGTACAGTTGAACCCGAGGGCAAGTACATTTCTGCCATCTGTCTAGGAATGATGCCAAAATGTCCTCCATTTTGATCATGCCTAAAAAACATGCATTTATATTAACATTTTAAAAAAAACCCTCAAATTTTTTGAGTGTCCTCCATTTTTATAAAATGTGTCCTACATTTGAAAATGTCGCCCTACATTTGTCCTACATTTGTCCTGGTTTGGAGGTCCTGACTTATGGCAACCCTGCACGTGCCAGATGTGGTGTTTCTTCATTACAGACTCAGCCTGATCACCATATTTCTGTTGCACCGGCTGAAAGAGATTCCCACTCTGCTCTTTGTTTCTTATTGTGAGGTTAAAATTGTCAGAGGCTTAGTGAATGTTACCATTTACCCACCTAAAACCAAGTGAAATGTCTATTAACTATGGTAATGCATTCATGTATTTATAGGAAATGCAATCATTGTAACTATAGGTGGTTCCATATAGTAAAAGGAAAAGAATGTGCATTCCTAAAAGGAGAATTTCAAATGTTATTTTTAAAAAAGAAACTAGTTACTTTACTCATTGCGCTTATCACCCAGTGGGTCATTTTGCTATAACTCTGTTTCAGTCCAAAAAGGTAATTCACTGAGTTATTCGTTATTAACTATTACTGTTACTGTTACTAATGTACCACTGAGAAATACAGGAAAATGCTCTCTTGTTTTCCCCAAGTGATCACTCAGATATTGCCTTTTGGGAATTCTAAGAAAAATGTAAAAGATGTTACAAAGCAATGGTTTCCAGTGCCACACAAGGCAAATGGCCTGTGTGGTTGTTACTGCTCCTTTGATACTGCTCAGTTCAAATCAGCACCTTCCCCTGAGTAAGGAGTAACAGGTAGAAAATCCATTCCTATTCCACTTTTTAAAGAAGCAAATTACAGCCATTGGCATTATAGGCAAAGGCATCCATGTACTGCAAAAAAGTGACTAGCTACCAAGGTAATTTATTAGAAAACAAACAAACAAACAAACAAAATGGCTTACTTTCTAATTCTGTCTAAAACACCATGCTCCATCTTTTCCCTTGCCTACCCATCCATCTTCCACTGAAAAGGAACTAGTTACTTTGTTCATTACTCAACAGGCCGTTTAACTGTTACTGTTACTTCAGTCCTAAAAGGTAATTCATGATCAGAGATCCATAACAGTATGCAAATCCCAACCTGTTTCTTGTCTTCCTGGTTGGAATTCAGTATTTGGTGAGAATGGACTAAACTCATTCTGACAAACTGCTTGGTGCTTTCTGGGTTCATTTAGAGTAATCAAAATAAATGAGGCCTGTAACACGGTGCTGCAATGCAGAATGCTCCTGGTCCAAAGCCTTAGATGGCTTCTTCCAGCAATTTCATGTGTATATTGAACAACAAAGATAGAGCTGTTGAAGGACACCATCAGCCAATGACTGTAGTGACAAATTGAAGTCCCTCCACCACTGTTTTCTGGCCATAACATAACAAGATGGATCAGAACCATAGTAACAGAGTCTTCCCATCCAGAAGGATGCCATAATAGGAAAAACTGTACAGAGATCCAAGAGAAACAACAAGACTATGGCCCCAGACAGACAGGCCAAAGTAAAGCTGCTTCAAGTCACTTTGGAGGTATGCTGTTTAAATGATGCATGTGTCCTAAGAGTCCAGAAGTTGCTCCAAAGCTGCACCCCAGTCCTTAGAACTGGATCATGGCTTTGGCATGGCTTCTGGCCTCTTCGGACGCATGCATCATTTAAACAGCTTACCTTCAAAGTGACTGGAAGCAGCTTTATTTTGGCCTGTCTGTATGGGGCCTATATTTCTTCTCATTTATTACTGGTGTAAGTCATCTATCGGGGCAACTAAAACACGCTCAGTGTTATATGCCCCCTGAAAGCCCAGTTGAAATGGGTCCAGTTAATGAGTATTATCCAGATGTGTTTGGAGTTGTAACTTCCGAATGTGTCTAGAAAGAAAGGTAACTTTCTCGAGACTGGTTTTTAATTTCTCTCATCTATAGAATCAAGAGAGGTTTTCTTTAATAAAGATCTACTTACTGCCTCCTTGAAGGAAGAGAAAACATGTTCATGAAGTGATATTAATCAGTCCCTTAAGCATAAGCCAATCCTGCCTTGGCCAATTTAATTGATCAGGAAGGGCAAGGGTCAAATAAACAGGTGGTAGCCTTCACATCTCTTCCATGTAAAAAGGTCTGGCTAGCAGAAAATAATGGGAAACTCAGAACAGGGAGAGAGAGGTTCAAACCCATCCTGGCTTCCCACAATACTAGTTTTGTATTTACAACAAGTTCTTATTGAATCTCACCCCCTGAAGCAAACTGGGATGGCCCAAAGGATGGGAAAATCTGTGGGTTTCACTTTCTCACACATTTATATATTTTAAACCTTAAGTTCTTTCCATCACAAACTTAAAGATATTTTCAAACTGGGGGGGAGGGGTTACATTCTTTAAAAAATGAACTGAAACAAACATTTTGACCATCTGCACTAGCCAAATTCAAGAGACATGTTCAATTGTAGTTTCCATCGTGGAGAAGATCATGTTGAACTTGCCTGTCAGTTAGGTGTCAAAGATGGGAAGCCTCGGAAGGGGGGGTTGTAATTGTATAGTGTTCCTTGGGTCTCTAGAATAGGGCACATCTATCACCATTTTGACTAATTTTGGCAAAAGTTTGGAAACACTGCTCTCAGTTAACACAGCTTGCGTGACTTGCACATCTTATTTCATGTAGATGAAACTCACAAATACATTTCAGCAGCTGGCCCAATTAGTTGCAGTGCAAGCAGTTGGGAGGGGAAGGGCTTTGGTTGGGGAATGGGAGTTTACAATCCACAGTACTTATAAATTACAGGGATAAACTGATGCACAGCTGCCTTGAAGTAATGCTGGTAAAAAAGGAAAACAAATAGTTTTGAAAGCAAATGAACTCTCTTCTATGATAAACCAACAGTAGTCTTCTTTTAACTTGGGGTGTGTGTGTGGAAAAGGAGAAAAGTGAATTTGAAGATCTTCACTTGGCCAAGACACATTTTGGGGAAATGTTTTAGTTGGAATTTCTAAGTAACAAATACATCCTGATAGATAAGGGTGGACTGCAATATTAATGGAGCAAGAGGTTGTAATGAAGAGAGCCAACCTTCTTGCTCAGTTTGGCATCTTCCAAAAGTATTGAACTACTGCTGTCATCAGCATGGGCACTGGAAGTTGTAGGAGTTTATCACGCATTGCTAGTAAAGTGCAATTACTGTAGGATAATCACATCTGAGGCAGGTTACAGACTGCTGAAAAGCGGCGGCCTGCACCCACCCCTTCCCCGCCGGATCGGGGCCTCAGCGGCTAGAGCAGCAGCCGCTGAGGCCCCGATCTGCCGCTTTCCAGGCCACAGGGAAGTGGCAAAAGGCCCCTTCCCCACAGCCTGGAAAGCCCCAAGGACACCCTTCAAGCCCCAAGGACACCCTGCGGCAGCGGGGAGGAGGAGAAAGGGACCGCTTGGTCCCTTTCTCCTCTGTGTTGCTGGGCGCAGCCGACTGAAGGCTGCGCCCAGCGACGCAAATGGAAAAAGGAGCTCCGTTTTGGAGCTCATTTTGTGGCTGGGGAAGGGGCGCACTATGCGCCCTGGCGCGGCGTGACAACATCACGTCCGCGCCGTCCCGTATAGAGGAGGCGCGGTCGTGATGTCGTAATGGTGGCGGCCGTGTGGAATGGCTGCCACCATTTTGTGCGCGCTCCGCATGTGCTAGGGTTGGGGGTGTCCGGAAAGGACGCCCCTTTCTAACCCTAGCACGCGCGGAGTGCACACTTTTAGGCCTGTTTGTAACGGGTCATAGCTGGGTATTTATCACAGAGTTTTGTGTCTCTCCTGTTGCTGCTTTGCATTTCAACTGTTGCTGGGGTGCACCTTTTCATTGACCAGAATCTTTTCAGCCTCATTCCCACTTACAGATAAATCAGTGTATGATTCGTATCGATAGATCAATTTATCAAAAAACACGTGGAAAACATCAGCATCAAAAAGATGCGGGTTAAATGAGTCTAGTGCATGGCCCCCCTTTGAGAATTGCTTCAGCGATTTGGTTTAAGTGGGAACCAGGGTCATTTGAATCAGTTCAAACCAATTGGCGATCTGGTTTAAAAGGTGGTGGGAATCAGGCCTTCATTGAAAAGGCACAGTCCACCAATGATAGAAGTGCAAAGTAGCATCAGGAGAGACATGAATACATGTGATAAGCAAAAGACACAATTATCCTACTGTTAATGCAGTCAAACACATTTGGAAGGTACCAGATTGATAGTGGCTGCCCTGAGAATGTAGTGCCAAGCATGAAGCAGTGATGAGCAAGAGGTTGATGAGCAATAGCAGAGGCATAGCTGGATGTTAGAAGTAGCAACCTTAGCATTCCTATACTCAGCAGTCACTTGTTTGCATGTATCTCTATAAGCTGAGGCACAGCATCTTTTTGGTAGCTGTTTGTGTGTAGATGTTAACTCTTCAAAAGAATTAATATCTTATTTTATTAAACCTTGTCGTCTTTCATTTTGGAGTGGGCAGCAGGTAGATGTGAATCTACTGGTAGGTCTCTGGACGATATGTGGTAGATCAAAAAGGATTTCTGTATCCCAATTATTTAACAATACCAGAAGCAACATCATGCTCCCCACCCTCACCACAAAAACACATCATATTATACTGATGAGAATGTAAAGATGCTTAGGGTAAACAGAGGTGAATTTTTCTAGAAGGACTTCACTTGTACCAGGTGGCATTTGGTATATCTTGGTGCATGTTAAAAACCCACAAACCAGTAGATCTCACCAACCTGAAGCCTACCCATCACTATTTTAAAGAAGCACAGGGCTTCAAGAATTTAAGAAGTCTTTGAAGCTTTTACATAAAATCTTCCATACCTAGGTCAATCACCCGAGCATGAAAGAAACTAGTTACAAACAACCATTTACTTATGATTAATTTATTTTCCCCAAAACTAAAGTAAAGTTACATCACATCACAATTGAGAAATAATGTCACTCATTTTGTGATGTAAGATAACTTTTAAAGTGACTTGTATAGTCGGAGGTATGACCTCACTATATGGTGAAACACTACATGAGTGAAATGCTACCTCATGAGGCTGCTTCCAGTTCTGTTGTGGTGTTGAGACAACAATAAATTGAATAAGCCTGCATCTGCTCTCCAGAATTAATGCAGTTTGACACAGCTTTAAGTGCCATGACTCAGTGTTATGGAATTCTGGGATTTGTAGCTTTGTGAGATTTTAAGTCACCTCTGTCAGAGACCTCTGGTGTCACAACAAACTACAAATCCCAGGATTCCATAGAATGGAGCCATAACAGTTAAAGCACTGTTAAACTGCATTAATTCTGCAGTGTGGCAGCAGCCTAAGAGAAATAGTTTATATGACCGACCAGTGGCTTGTAGGATGGATTCAGATGCTTTTTAAAACAGTAAATAAAAAGCAACCATCTTAGTTACTTTTGAGAAATTGGAAAAATGTATAATTACTTTTAAAAAATTACAACTTAAGGCACAGTACAGACTGGCAGGGAAACGCCGGCCCTTTGTACTGTGCAGCTGCACCGCTGCACCCAAACCATGCGGTACAGCCGCACAGTAAAAAAGAAGCTGCCTAGAGTGGCTTCTTTTTTGCAGCACAATGCAGCCCTTACGATGCCGCAAAAAAGAAGCTGCTCTTCTTTTTTGTCGCTTCCTGTTGGAGACATGTGGGTGCTCAGATGCCCACACATCATCCATATGGACCCTGTGTGGGTGGTGCCACTCAAAAATGGTGCCACCCGCATGTAGTAGGGCTCAGGAGCGTGTGGTTGGTGTGTGCTCCCGAGCCCTACTATTGCCACTAGGACGTCGCGTCCTAGTGGTCTGTATCGGGCCTATGTTAACCTCAGGACATTTAAAAGAAACTCCCCCAAATTTTCCAAGCTCTGCCAATCACAGTGTGTCCAGACAGAAAGTGGAAGTAAATACAGTATATTATGACCAGGTAGGATTTAATTGTTTAGATTCCGTGCCAGGATTCAAGCCCACCAGTGAGTTATACCCTCTGGCCTTGTTATCCTTTCTTCTCATTCTAGATGTGTGGGATCTGTTTTGTGATTATTAGTCTCTGTGGAAAACAACATTCTCTATATATTTCCCCCCTTTTTGTTCATCTTAACCCATTTTCTAGTCCCCAGCCTGGCTTTGAAAAGAGATTTCATGTTGTCTATACAATTACCCTTCCCTTGATCCAGCTGTACACAAAGATGTTTGCCTTTATGGTTTACCTTCCTGGCATATTTACAAGCTATGTGAGCCATGGACCTCCCAAGGTGTTGTTTGTGAGGGTTGTACACAAGCCAGGAAGCTAAGCTGCATGGGCAGGTTTTGACAAGTAACCAAACAGATTGGGAATAACAACAGAGGCACCAGCAACCTTGCTGGAAAAACACTTTGTAAACGTGCCAGGGACTGTGTTGGTAAAACTCTTCACGTATACCTGGACTGGGATGGGAACAACCACAAAGGGAGTGGTAACTAGTGTGGAAATAAGATGGCCATGGCTTCTGCCTTACAGAGGACTGTTCTGTATTTAAAGTGCTGTCACAGGACATATCTGTTTTTGAAAGACTAACTAATCTAAGGGTCCATCTACACTGTAGAAATGATTCCATTTGACACCACTTTTAGTGAGGTAGCTTCATCCAATGGAAGCCCAAGATTTGTAGTTTTAAAAGGTTCTTTGCCTTCTCTGCCAAAGAGTGTTTGTGCCTCACAAAACTACAAATCCAAGGATTCTGTAGGATGAAGACATTGCAGTTAAAGTGGTGTCAAATGGCATTATTTCTACAGTGTAGATGCACCCTTTCTCTGGCTTCAGCCTAACCACAAGAAGGGAGAGGAGAGGCCTTGACATTGAACATTGCCATTTAGCACCAAGAATCCAGTCACTTGGATCTCTGTTGTTTTTGCTTTCTATTATGAAGATATACTGTATTTCTATTTAAAGTGCAGTTTGACTGTTAGATCAGGACTCGAAGACCAGGCTTTGAATCCCCACTCAGCCATGGAAACCAACTGGATGACCTTGGACAAGCCACACTCTCTCAGCCTATGAGGAAAACAATGGCAAAGCTCCTTGGAACAGATCTTCCCAAGAAACCCCTATGATGTGGTCACTATAGGTTGCTGTGTACTTGAAGGCATGTGAGAACAATTGTTTACAATTCAAACTCATACATGCAGTGGGCCCTCCATATCAGTGGGGATATGGTTCTGCCCCTCCCTGTCAATGCCAAAAAGCACAGGTGACTGTAACTGTGAGACTCACCCACCCAACTATCTTTCTCTGATGGCAGCACAATGGGCCTTTTTGATCCCACCACTGCCACCAATATGTCACAGGATGGCAACTATTCCACAAATTTGCCACCTAATTTGTGATGCGACACTCAAACGCGGTTCTCATCTCTAGTGCCACCTACACTAGAACTTTCTCTAGATGCCAGCCCTCTGGGAATTCCACCCCACTCACTCCCAGCTTGGCACCAATTACTCGTTGACAACCACACACCCACTATCTGATGTGTCCCAAACCTAAAACACTTTTCTCTCTGTTGGTAGCATTTTGAATATGTTTGTTTAATCACTTCAGACAACTGCTTGTTGAACACACAAAAGGACTTTATTTACAAAACAGGTTGAATACAGTAGCCTTCTTAGTGGATGGCATTCAAGATGGATACGATGTAGAATTACTTTAGTAGTTACGCAGTTTAACAGTTTCTTTTGCTTTTGCCTTAAAAATATTCCTTTACAGTCTATGTTTTCACAGAACCTTTTTCTATTTTCTGTATCTTTTAACCCTTCTAGTTATCTGTGACTCCACTAGTCACCAAGCACTGTATCTCCCACAGCATATTATCACAACAATTTAATTAAGAACTGAAACACATTTATTCCTTGTTCCTATTTCAGGTACCTAAAAACTCTTTCTAATTGCTCCTCACAACAGCCTGTGCTAGCATCAGTGGCTCTTAACCCCTCAGGGTACGATAAACATCTCCCTCTTCAACTCTGGACCATTCTTGTCCCTAACTTGGGTACTAAACCCCATCTAACAGCACCTCATAGCAGTCTCCCTCAGCCTCCTTGGCTGCTAAACCCCTCAGGATAAAATAAAACTCTCTTAACGAATAGTTTGTTGTGGGGTTTTCAGGCTATGTGGCCATGTTCTGGAGGAGTTTATTCCTGAAGTTTTGCCAGCATATTGGCTGGCATCTTCAAAGAATTTTTTCTGAAGATGTCAGTCGCAGATGCCAGCCATAGATGCTGGCAAAACATCAGGAATAAACTCTTCCAGAACATGACCATATAACCTGAAAATGCGTCAAAAAAACTATGGATTCCGGCCCTGAAAGTGTTCAACTTCACATCTCTTAACTAACTCCAAACACTGCTCTGTCCCTCTGTTTATGTTCACTCTTGGGAGCAGCCCCCATCTTTTCTAGCTTCACTCACATTATCTGTCACCAACATTCTAACCTGTCTGTGTTTTCTCCACAGTGACGTGAATCTGCACACTCCAAAAGCACAGATCAGAAGCCGACCAGTACAGTGGGTCCACTGTATTCATAAGCACATACAAATACAGTGGTACCTCGGGTTACGAAATTAATTCGTTCCGCCGCCGCTTTCGTAACCCGAAAAGCCTTCGCAAGCCGAAAACCCATAGGCGCTAATGGGGAAAAGCCGCGATTTCGTGTGAAATAGCGCCGAAAAGCACCAAAATTTTCTTCGTAACCCGAAATAACCTTCGTAACCCGGAACAGTTATTTCCTATGGGATTTTTTCGTATCCCGGAAATTTCGTAACGTGGGTATTTCGTATCCCGGGGTACCACTGTATTATGAAAAACTGCATCCCTTTTTGCTTTTATTCTCCCTCTTTTTTCTCATAAATTTCCACTTTTGGGGTAATACATAAGTGACCAGCCCTTCCATAAAGGAGGCTCACTCCCCACTGTAAACTAAGGTCTGATCCAAAGAGTGCACAGAGAGGAATGTTTTCAAAGAAGAGTATTTAAAGAAGTTCTGAAAATATAAATGTGATGCCAATATTGTTTTACTGTATTTATTAATTAAACTATTCATATTCTAACCAATATTTATAGATCCCAGGGCAAGAAAAGCAAACAACACCATACAGATCTAAAATATTTTTAAACAATTCAGTGAGATAGCACAATAAATAAAAATTTAGGATGCCAATGGTCAGAATCAAGTTATCAATACCTGGTCCTGAAGCTTGGATGAAAAGACCATTTTTATCCCAGCAGTTAAAGGAGGACAGCATCAGTTGACATCAAGCCTCCAAGGGAAGGGCATTACAAAAGTTGGGTGCAGTGGAGAATTCCTTCACCAGCACCTCTACATAATGTATTGGTTCTACCAGTAGGAGGGCTTCCCTTGCAGTTCTCAGTGCCTGGATAGGTAAATGTCTGGTGCTCCCTTAGGTATTGATTGGGGGAGGCAATGGCAACCATTTTTGCTCTTGGGGGCCTCATAGTTCACTGAGTGCTGGTGCAACCCCACTCTTCCAGTAGTCCAATTTTTCTGGGGAAGAAGGTGTGCAAGGAGAATGATTCCCATGTGTCCTCTTTCCCAGCTGATTTGCGACAGCACAGGCGGAATCTCAGCGGGCACAAGGTAGCTTGGAGATGTATGGAGGACCAACCAAGTGTCTTTCAAGGCCTGTGTGCAGCCTCTGGACCACAACTTGTCCTTACATGCTTTACATGATGGGGCGAACAGCAGTATCACTTTGAGGAAGAAAAATAGCAGGTCTTGGGGTTGGAGACTTTTATCAGGACTGTGCTTTGATGCCATGATCCAGTTGCAGATCCTCTCCTTCTTGCATTCTAAAAGAGGGAAGTACAAACCACACTTTTAGAATCATGTGTTATCCTATGATATTAGATACAGGTTGATGCTGTAGATTAGGATTCCTTTCCAAAAATTATTATTTATCTTGCTACAGCTGCAAGTAGTGATGTCTTTCTCGAGGCATCTTGGGATGTCACCTTTCTATTGGTGCCAAAATGATACCAAAAGTGCTACCAATTGAGCCTTGAAGGCTCAATTTATGGTTATAATTCCATGATCTGGCTGCCACTCTTTCATATCCTACAATGTAGTGCCCCCAACACTGGAACACAAAGAAAGGCACCTCCAACAGACTTCAGCTGTCAGGCAGGCATATATCAATTGTTATCAGTTGTTTCCAAACCTCAAAACTAGTTAGAGCAAATACCTGCAGGTGGTTCTAATAGAAGTCATCTGGTTCTGGTGAAAGTCATCATGTATACCAAAAGCTGAAAGGTTCTGGCTTGTTTACCCTAGGATTGGTTGGAATTTTCTGGAACGCTATCGATAAAAAGTATGGTCCTGAGCTGTTCTGTGGGGTCCATACTGTTCAAATCCTAAATTTTGTTCCTGTTGTTTCCTATTTTATTTTGGAAATCCTACTCATTTTGTTTATCCCAGAGTATTTTCTGTCAGATCCTGATATGATCAGAGACTACTTAAAGCAAAACAAAGCAAAATCTTTTTGTCAGTTCCCCCAGGTCAATTTATTTCAACCCAGTATCAAAACAGGAACAAAATCTGGGACTTTTCAGTCTGGATGCACCCTAAATTAGTTTAGCTTTTTTTGCCTTATACTTATTGGATTATTTATTTTCCTTTCCTTTGTAAATAATCCCCCCTTTTTGTGGCTTCTTTCAGTCAGCCTCAGTACTAAATCTAGTCCTGGACGATCTGGTTCATTAGCTGCTGTTTATTGGATCTAGTTGGACTCTGACAACTGATGGTAGAAGGTTTTGCTCTTTGTAGCCCAAAGCCTAGGGGGCCTGTCACAGCACCCAATGTAGCACTATGATTCTACTTTAACTGCCATGGCAACATCCTATGGAATCCTGGGATTTGCAATTTAGAGAGTAATCCTCTGACTGAGATTTCTAAACGTTGTTATTGTGTGCTTTCAAGTCGTCTCTGACTTATGGCCACCTTAAGGCAAACCTATCATGGATTTTTTTCTTGGCAAGATTTGTTCAGAGGAAGTTTGTCATTGCCTTCCCCTGAGGCTGAGAGCATGTGACTTGTACACGGTCACCCAATGGGTTTCATGACCAAGCAGGGAATTAAACGCTGGTCTCCAGAATTGCTCCAATGCTGAAAGCACTATGCAGATCCCAGGATCCCACAGGATAGAACAATGTGTCTTAAAAGTGGAACCATAGCACTACAGTTGTGCAGCTATTAAAAGTCTTGAAATTCTCTGAGCCCATGATAAGAGAACAGGTGGAAAGATCTACCCTACTGAGTTGGTGTTTACATCTAGAAACATCTCTTAGTCCACTGTTGCCCTTCCCACACCCAAAATGAAACACATTTAACTCCAGCACATACAGAGAAATATATGCACCCTTAGGCTGCATCTGTACTGCAGAATTAATGGTATTTGACACTACTTTAACTGCCATGTTTCCATTCTATGGAATCTTGGGGTTTATAGATTGTTTTGGAACCAGAGATCTCTGGCAGAGAAGACTAAATATCTCACAAAACTACAACTCCAAGGATGCTATAGCATTGAATCATGGCAGTTAAAGTGTTGTCAAACTGCGTTAATTCTGCAGTGCCAGTGCAGC
>NC_056523.1:253088937-253109349 GCF_019175285.1 Sceloporus undulatus
CTTAGTTAACAACTTTATGAATTAAAATATTCCCAACCTGATTAAGGTGTGTTACAGACCACCCAAAACGGGCGGTCTTGTGCCGTTGCCGGTTGCAGCACAGAGGAGTCCCAGCATCCAAACCGCGCAACTCCTCCGCGCTGCAAATAAGAAGCGCCAAAATGGTGCTTCTCTTTGCTGCGCGGATATGATGCCACGAGGCACCAATGGCGCACTTGCAGCGTCATATGCGCCACGTGACATGCAGACACAGCGCGTCCGCTACGTAAAGATGGCAGCCCCTGTGTGGAATGGGTGCCTCCATTTTGTATGGACTCGGTCCGTATTAGGGTTAGGGGCGTCCGGAAGGGACGCCCCTTTCTAACCCTAATATGGACCCAGTCCGTACTTTATTCCCGTCTCTAACGGGCCTAAGACTGGTTTCCATCAATTTAACCAACCAAAGCTTTTTCTACTAGATTAAGTTTGCAGCTTGAATTCTTATTTCTGTTTGGTTCCTTATTTTTTAATCAGCTACAGAGTTATTGTTTCATTTGTACTTCAATAGCTTTGAAACAGCCAAGTTAATCTGTACTTTGACAAGAAGCTGAACATGAAGAGTGGCTTTGAAATCCAACATGCAAGTGATTTTCATAGTAATAACAATCTTCACTCGCTCTGTATGGTCATTGGCACTTTGCTTTGAATGTGAATCAAAGTATGACTTTTAAAAAAATCCTGTGTGGCTTCAGTAGATGTTATGTCTTAAATCCCTCCCTTCCCCCCAATGACTTCATGTGCTAACAATGTGACTTAATGAGTAACTGCAATAAATGTGCAGTGTGGAAATATTGTTACAAGTCTGCAAGAGCATTCCCGGGATTTGTAAAGCTTTGCGTTGAAAGATATGTAAAATGCATAATTACTCTGAGGCCTTGAACAAAATCCTGTTCCCAACTGATTCTTTTTAAAAACTCTGACATGATGAATTCCCTCCACTTTCACACAGAGCAGGGGTGGGGAAAGTGTAGCCCATGGCTTGTGTGCAGCACAGACTTTGAATCTTGGCCTCCCACAGTACCCCAGGGTAACAAATACCCCTGGACTTCAACTTTTAATGCATTTGGCCATTTTTTAAAATCCAAATAACATGCCAAGATGGCCAGAAATGAGTGTTTTGCCTTCCCATCTCCCTTCACTACGAAGTTCCTGGAAAAAAGGGCCAGCAGCTGGTCAAAATATTAATCTGGAGATCATGTGATGTCAATTCCAGTCCAAAAAATGTATGTACCATATTGTAATTTCTGGTCATCCTGATGAGTGCAGAGGTGAAAATCTGGGTCTGCCTTGGTGCACTTGGGCACCCAAAGAACCCAATGTAGGAGAATCCGAAGGGTGGGGAGGACAAAGCACAGGTTCTGCAACTAGCCACATGTACAAGATGGTCCTGTGGAGACATACTGTCCTCAGCCCCTTCATCATGATTTAAACAGGGGTGGGAAAGGTGTGGCCCACAGGCTATATGCAGTCCTTCACCCTAAAGTTGCTGGCTCAAAAAACAAAAACAAGCAAACAAACAAAACAAAACCCCACAAGTCCCCATTTTTGGAGGAACAAATTATGTGTTGTTTTTTTGCCAAAGTTTCCGAAATGCAAATGCATAAAAATCTCTCCCCAACTGCCCCCAATCCCTCCATATCTCCATTCCCCTCCATTTCCCCTCCAAAATGGTGACAAATAGTGACATGATGTCAGTAACCATCATTGGGGGGGGGGGGACCCCCAGAAGGAAATATATTTTTGTGTGCTGGGGATATGTGTCCCATGGGAAAGGGGTATTAGGATATTTTATTTTATCCCAACAGGTGTTTAAAGCAGAAAGTCTTTCAGAGATGGGCTGGGGGGCTGTTGCACTGTTTTAACTATATTGTTTTTAAGCGCTTTTATCCTTCTTTTACAGCAATTTATTGTTTTAATGAGTGATGCGTTTTAATACTGTAAACATTTAATTCTGTTTTAGTACTCATTTTTATATATTTTTTAATTGTATTGTTCTTTTAATTTATAAGCTTCTTTGAGTCCCAGTTTTAGGGAAAAGGCAGGATAACAACAATAACAACAACACTTCCCAGCAATAGGGAAATAGGCCCCATTAACTACAGTGGCTGCTTCTCCATAGGTGGGGATGGGGATGGGGTGAGGTCAGGATTCAGTGCATAGCAACATATAATAATATTAAAAATGATAATGTGCAAAATCTACTGTGGGAAATACACATGTGCTTACACATATGTATCTCCCACACTGGATTCTGCACATGTTATTATTTTTAATATCATACTTCTGTGTCCTGCAATCTACACACTGTTTCACTCTCTGCAGAACAGAAATGCTTTCTCAGTAGGATGGCATGTGTTTGAAAGAACTCCTCAAATATCTCATTCGAAATAGAATGATTGACTTCTGGCTTGATTTTCTTTTTAGGAATACAATCAAACTGTTACAAGCAATTGGCTCCTCACATTGTTTATTTTATCACGAACGCTGCCTATTTCGTTTCCTAATGAATCCTTTCCAAGATTTTGTGTGTGTTTTCCTAGTAATTGTGTTTAGAAATTTGATTTGCTTGGATGCAACAAACAAGCTGAAATATAAGGAGATATCCTTTCCTAAATATTTACCTCAGCTAGACAGTCTGTTAAATCTGTCTTCCCATCCACTTTGGTGCCAGCCTGTTGTCAATTTGTTTCTCATTACACCAGACAGTGGAAAATTATTACGGTGAGATAAATGTAGAATCTACAAGTGAGCAATGTATCTGTCATCAATTATAGTTGTTTTTCTCAAAATCTAGGGTTTTACGATTTAAAGGGATAAAGAAGGAATTGTGCTGGTTTATACCCCCATCATAGAGAAGAGAGACCCAGAGCCAGCGCTTGTTTATTTGTATTGTAGACTGAAATACAGAACTCTTTTTATATTAGCCTGTAGCTGTACAGTCCAAAGTCATGGGATGAGATATGGCAGGGTGCTGGTGAAATAATTGAGACAACCAAATGAAGATTGGAGGAGCAAACTCTAACACCCCGTAAACACACAGAGTATCAATTGTATGTTTGTAATGCTAGTTGTGTGGCAATACACACTTGGTAGCTAGCCACGCCACAGTAGATTGTACATATATCATGTGGGACTTGTACAGCAGTGTACATTTAGTTAAAATTAACCTGGGCTCATGTGGACATTGTCCCATGAGGCCCAAACTACACATAAGATCAAGCACATAACTTAATAATGTGTATCTCTACTCCTCCTACTGTAACTATAAGCTGTAGGAGAGTCCTGGGTACATCTACACTGTAGAAATAATGCAGTTTGACAGCAGTTTAACTGCCATGGCTCCCTTCTACAGAATTCTGGGATTTGTAGTTTTGTGAGGCACCAGCATCCTTTGGCAGAGAAGGTTAAAGATCTCTTAAAACTACAAATCTTAGGAGTCCATAGGATGGAGCTACAACACTTAGTGGTATCAAACTGCATTGTTTTTACCGTGTAGATACATTATGTGTCAGGATTCACAGGGGGTGAAGTGGGAGATCCCAGCCAAATTCCTGCAAATCTGTTACTTCATACTGAAGTGGAATTCCCATTGGCACCAACGGGAATGTCTTTCACATATCAAATAGCACTTTTGTGCTGGAGTGGTTTTTATTTTTTATTTTTATCATGACTGTTCGATGCAGGAAAGAATTAAACTCCTTCCCCTGGGCACTCTGTTTCTGATCACATCCTGCAATGGTTGCTTTTTACATTTAAAAAAGCAACAAAGATACATGTGATATTAAACCACACATTCAGTGCCATAATAATCCACCACTAAGATGTGGGAGAATAACTACAATTTTTTTTCTTCCTTAGGGGTTTTATGCATGGTTAGCACCAGGATCAGACCAGAGACCAGACAGATTTGGAACCCATCTCCCAAGACCCAGCACTGCCATCTTATGTGATGTGGGGCCCTCCAGTCACCTCTATCACTGTAGGCACTTTCCATGGACCTATCCTTACTTTTAAAAGGTATTCTCAAAATATGAACTATAAAAGCTTCGATTGGTGCTGTAACATGTTTGCATACTTTTTATGAAGGCATGCTGTTTTTTAAAATGTTGCCATTAAAACAAGATTTTAGCTTTTTTTT
The DNA here is from genome assembly GCF_019175285.1 of Sceloporus undulatus. Classification (NCBI taxonomy): domain Eukaryota; kingdom Metazoa; phylum Chordata; class Lepidosauria; order Squamata; family Phrynosomatidae; genus Sceloporus; species Sceloporus undulatus. Next base: position 253,093,115 of record NC_056523.1, read on the forward strand.
TAAAAAAAACTCTTCTTGTATAGTGTATCATATTTTCATGGTTTCTGAGACTTTTGAATGCTGCACTCAGATCATTTTTATTAGCAGATGAAATGTGCAACTACTTATGGTTGTTGTGTGCCTTCAAGTCATTTACAATCTGTGGTGACCCTTAGGTGACCTTATGACAGGGTTTTCTTCACAAGATTTGTTCAGATTGGGTTTGCCTTTGCCTTACTGTGATGCTCAGTTAATATGATTTGCCCAAGTGATCCAGGGATTCAAACCCTGATCTCTAACACCCAAATCAGAATGTCACACAGACTTTCTATTAAAGGTTAATATTTTCTTATTTAAAATTTCCCAACAAAATCCTCTATATGTGTTTATTCATCAGTGACGATGAATTCAATGGGGTTTATTCCCAGGTAAGTACCTTTATCTTTATCTTTATCTTTATCTTTATCTTTCTGATAGTCATTGCTATCACCTGTCTTGTCAATAATGTGCCTGCATTTCTGGAAACAGTGATAGGACATAGGCACCACATCAGTGACATTACTAGGGTTAGCATCACCCAGTGTAGTAAATCATGGGGTCAGCCCTCATTGAACTCTTCCCATGCTATCGAATGAGCCTTATCCCACTCCTGTCTTCTCTTCCACTGAACTCTGGGGTTTTAAAGGGACATGGACCCTAAGGGGGAGTGACACCAAAAGCAAGCATTTGGAGAGCAGTTGTGTCACCCTCCCCCCCTTAGGGTGTCACCTGGTGCAACCTGCACCCCACCCTGCGTGCACCCCAGTGACACCCTTGCATCACATATATTGTTGTTGTATGCCTTCAAGTCATTTCCAGTTTATGGCAACCCTAAAATGGGATTTTCTGGGACTAAGAGTATATTACTTGTCTGACGTCACCCAGTGGATTTCCATGGCTTAGTGGAAAATGGAATCCTATTCCTCTGAGTTACACTCCAATGCTCAGACAAATACATCATGCTGGCTCTTATCACATATATACTGCCTTGTAAATTTGAGCAGCATATTGAGGCTTCCTTTCCCTCATTCTTTCTTGGATTTGTTTTCTTTTGTTTCCCCACATTTTCCTTCCTCTTCATCCCCTTCAGCTTGACCAGGTTCTACTGTCAGCAATAATGCAATGAAGATATTTAGTAAATCCAAGAGATCTTTCTGAAGGTGTATCAAAACTGATAAGATGTAGTTGCTACCAAAAAGGAGAAAGATCCCCAAAATAAAAAGACCCCAAATAAAAGCCAAGCAAGTAGAAAGCAATGTAATGCAGTGGTTTGAGTGTTGGACTAGGATTTCAGGGGACTGTGGTTCGAATCTGTGCTCCTAGTGACATCACTGCAGTTGGTGTCACCCAGTGTGGGTGCCTGAAAAGGACTGTCTTGCTCTCCCTCCCTCTCACTGCCTTGCTTACCTACCCCCCCCCCCAGCCAGCCACCACCTGATCAGGCTGCTGTTGAAGAGTGATGCTGTGGTATCTGGACAGCCCATTCAGAGTATGGCATGGCTGCTTGTTCAGCAGTCATGCAGACCTTGAACAGAAGGCAGTGCCCTCCCTGCAGCAATGGTTGGCCTCCAGACTACCGGTTTAGAGTCTGGTGCAGCTGCTAGGCAAGTGAGAAAGAAAGGTGACACCGTTTCTCACTCACCCAGCAGCTGTGCAACTCCCACAGAGTGTACCACCCCACTGGGTATACACCCTTCCAGGGTGTCACCTGGTACGGTCTGCACCCCTCACACATCCCTAGCAATGCCTGTGCCTTCTTGACCACAGCATTCCTTTGGATTACTTTGGGTAAATCACAAACTCTCAACCTCAGAAAGACAATGGAAACCTTCCGTTCATTAAATATTGCCAAGGAAACCTTGTGGTAGATATGACTTATGGTCACCGCAAGTCTGAAATAACTGGAAGGCACACAACAACGTTTTAACACACACTGGTAAGACTTAACTTGATTCCTAAAGGATGGGAAGCATTTTTGAATTGGTTGAGAATTGGACACTGGTATAATGCTCTATTACTGATAGGACAATGGGGAACTTCTATTTCTGTATTGATTTCAGACACTTAGCTCTTCCCTTTATAAGTTACTCATGATTTCTTTCCTTTGAAAACCTGTTTTTTCAACACTTGTGGCAAAGTTGTCACAGCTTTGTCACACTGTTTTACAAGATCATAATTTGGTTCCCTTGCTGTGATGAAGTATGAAGGTTTTGCTTTCAGAGTCTCTCCATTTAGTGGCTAGATTACTGCCTTGTAAAACAGCATGACAGTACAGTTACTGGTGAAAAAGAACCCGTCATCCAGAGATCTTATTGGCCAACACCTTGATTTCATGTGACATAATATTTATATTCTTCAAGTACCATATAAAACACAGGGCTTGCAACAGTTACACCTAATAACTTACATTTGGGAGCAATTGTGATTTTTCCCCCCTTCAAAATTCCATTTGTTTGATTTACCACCTCCTTGGTAATATGATGATCTGTTACTATGGAGCATTCTTCAGCTAAATGCTAATCTAAAATTCCTTAAGTGTAAGAATGATTGTGCAATGGAGCCAGTCACCCTAGGAAAATTCTGGGGTCTGAGAATTGATATCTCAGGGCTACATGACTACCTGTTGCTTACCTCTTCTAAAACTTTCATTTCCAGGGACAAGTCACAACAATGTAAGAGCCTTGCTAGTACTATCTAGTCTAGCATTCTGATCACAGAGTGCCTATAGAAAACCCACAAAGAGGACATGAGGACAAGAGACTTTTGCGCTGGTATTTAGCCTGGCAACTTCCTTTGTTATCTTTTCTTAGGTAGATGAAGACCTTTCAGGGCTATCATGTGCCCGCCTAAGGTAAGTTGCACTGCTCAGCAGGAAAGGGCCATTTCATGTGCTCTGTTGTTTGTATTTGTTATTAGAATGTAAACATGTGTTAGTCTGGAAAATCATTATGTTAATGGATCTTGTAGCACCTCTGAGACTAACTGAAAGAAAGAAGGTGGTAGCATGAGCTTTCTTAGACTTGAGTCTGTGGATCTGGTAGCATGATCCTCATGCTACCAGCTTCATTCTTTCAGTTAATCAGCATCACTTTGTACACTTAGATTTGTTGTTCTTCATTTTAATGGTTATGCTTTTTAACTTCTTTTAGTTTTACTGATATGATAGTTTGATTATAGTTTAAACTTTTGTTACTGTTTTAGCTGTATCTGTTTTAACTTTTGTAAGCCTCCTTGAGTTCTGGACTGGGGAAAAGATCAAACAACAATATTAACAACATCAATGATATCAGTATGTAACTTATGTGTTTCTCCCTTGCAACTTGGCACACTGTCTCTGCTACTTGAGGAATATACGGTATATCCATAATGAGTAGGACCCATTGTTAGCCCCACTCTCCTTGAATTTGTCAATCCCCTTCTAAAGCTGTTCACGCTGGTGGCTTCAGCTCATTACAGTCCTCATAAGGCAGGGAAGAAGGGGATGTATTTAAAGTTAAACAGACAGTTAGTGTGAGTTCTGACCAACTAGAAGAGGAAGGGTAGAAGGGAGAGGTCTGTAATAGTATTCACGGGAGTCAGGAAGGATATAATTATAATACAATGAGCTGAGTATGAGAAGCCAGCCCAGTATTGTTTATGTTTATGTTTAAGGAGAAACCTTAAAAATAAATTTTTTACTGCTTATTGCTTAAATAGTATTGCATCTAGTTTGTCAGGGTATTTTTGGATCCCAGCCACGTACCACTGGAGAACAAAAAAGGCTCATGTTTGTCCATGTTTAAAATCATGTTATTTCTCTTAAGATCACTCACAGTGGTTCTGTAAAAGGGATAAGTGGCAGGAGCTCTAGGGTGAGAAAAGGCAACCTGAACGTAGGCTCTGTCACAGTGGTTATCACTCTCTTTTAAGGTACCCAACTCCACAGTTTACTTGTGTAAAGGGATCTTGCAGCACCTTTGAGACTGTGTGAAAAAGTTGTAGCATAACCATATAATGCCATGCATCTGAGGAAGTAGACCAAGTCTACAAAAGCTTATGCTACAGCTTCTTTCGCACATATTGCATTACCGTGTTATAGTGCTATTATTGTGCTTTTACTGCTAAGGCTGCCTCCTGTGCCTCCTGTAGAATATTGGGATTTGCAGTTTAGGGAGAGACATTTAGAATCCTCAGCCAGAGAGCTCTTGAGTATCATTAAACTACAAATCCCAACATGCCACTGGAGACAGCCATAGCAGTAAAAGTGGAAGAATGGAGCTATAATAGCGTAGGAATGTGGTAGCTCAAGTGGTTAAGATGCTGACTCTGTTGATTGCAAGATCAGCAGATTGACAGTTTGAGGCCCAGGTGCTGCATGATGAGGTGAGCTCCCATCACTAGTCCCAACTTCTGACAACCTAGCAGTTTGAAAGCATGCAAATGCAAGTAGATAAATAGGTACCTCTCCAGTGGGAAGGTAAACAGTGTTCTGTGCATGAGTAGTATCTAGCAACGCTGGCTCTTCAGTTTAGTAACGGAGATGAGCATCACCCTCTATGGTCAGAGACGACTTGACAACCTTCTCATACCTTTACCTTTACCTAACAGTATAGTGCAGCATTGTCTTTTGTCTCAAAGATGTTACAAGATCCATTCACATACAGATATTCCAGACTAACAGTTATGTCTGTGAATGGTTTAACTATGTAGTATACACAGAAATACATAGGAAGTAATGAGTGAAATTAAAAGAGAGCAGGAAGTAAGAGAGAGAGAGAGAAGTAGAACAATTGGCATAGAAAACAACCACAATTAGAATGGATTTCATCTAGTATCGGTTTCTAAGGTGGGTGTGGACACTGTAACTTGGACAATTTTAAAGAAGGATGGGACAAAATTGTGGTAAACGTGGGATAGAGGAGAATTTCCCAGGGCTCACAAGCTCCTGCAAGGCTCAAGACTGACACTTTATTGCTCCCCTCCCCACATTGCTCTCCATCTCTGGGCCTATTGATGGCACTCCTGCATACCTAAACTTTCCTCTTACTAATTTATCCATTGGTGATAATCCAGTACTTTAGAGATGCAAGGCCTCAGGGTGCCAGTGGAAGTACTGGGGATTTGCTGCGCTTCTCCGTGTCTGTGGGTGTGAGTAGACAGGTTTTAGGGCAAGAGGCACTGGAAAAGGTGAAAGTTTGGTTTTCTGAATTGAAGGTGACTGTAAAATCTGAGCAATACAACCTTTTTCTGGCTAGCACTAGTACCCTCTGACCCAGCATGAAGGTGTATGCATATGTGTTGTGCTTGTGTAATGTTAGTGCACCAAAAAGCAAGTGGTATTTCAGGGAGAAAGATGGCACATATGTACATTTGGGCCCATCATGCAAACTGTCTCAGATTATTATGGCAATTCCATCCCCTCTAATTAGATTCTGTTGGAAGATTTGTAATCCAAGAATCTAAGGGAAATTCTAGGGGGAGATTGCATCATCATCATCATCATCATCATCATCATTTATCACCTTTTCCCCAAATTGGGACTCAAAGCATCTTACAATGATTTAAAAACATTATTAAAAATCCACAAAATGCAAAAGCTAAAACACAATTAAACAATCAAGAAATGTCATCTTTCCCCTCCGAATTTCTAAAATATGTCATATCTGAACTGGCTACTTGGCTGAACCAGAGAGCATTTGCCTGTATTTTGCAGTGGTACAAGAGTAACAGTAACAGTTAGTTCCAACTAGAGTAGAGTAGAATAGTAGAGAGTTAAATAGTGAACCAACACATAGGAATCCAACTGTATTCTGATCCTGGTGCTGCCCTGCTGTCCCCCATTACCTGGTCAACAGTTCACACATGCATCCTGCTGTGCCATGATAGTGAGTTGCTTTGCTTGACCTTATGAGGTACCATGATAAGGAAAATGTTAAATAAGATTTGGCTTAGGCTGCTGTGAAATCTTGGTGTCAAATTTATGAAAGGATGTGCATTGGCGGGGGGGGGGGGGACTTATTAGTAGGAGTGGCAACTACTTTCCTTTAAACTCTGTATGTATTTGTGCATATTTTATCCTGCTATGTTCTGCTTTTGGTATCTGGTATCCTATCCCAGCCTTGCCACCATTTGTTTTTTTTCCCCAGAATGCCCCGACTGTAGCATCTGCACATGATTACTGAATTAGAGTGTCTGGTATTTTGAAAGAATTTAAAGGAACCCTAGCAGAAACTTTGTACATGATGAAAATGAGTTGGATACAATCATCCTTGAATATTATAATCTGTTAGAATGAAGTGCATTATACTAGTAATGGAGCTGCATTGCATGTCAAGGGCAGAATTAATTCCATTAAATAAGAACAACTTTATCCTTAGGATCCCTTGGGCAGAAATTCTAAACAAAGAATTAAAAAAGCACAATGCTTAGGAAATCAAACACAGTTTTATAAGAAGGAAAGCCAAAAGGGACTTAAACAACAAATGTTGAACTACAGTTGCATTTTGCACTATGTAATAATTATACAGACAAGTGCTAGAGCTACTGTAGCCAGAGAGTCGAGGGATGCTCTGATGAGGTTTTCTTCTTCATGTTCCATGGTTGTCTCTGGATGCAAGGCACATTGATTTGTGTGCATGTATAGGTGCCTCGGGCAGTAAAACATCCTGAACAAAGTATATTAATGTATGCCTCCTGTCAGTGGAAATGCCTGCAGTAATCAGCAATTCACTTGGAAGAGAAAAGACAGAGACAAGACAAATGCCACTAGTTTAGATTTACAGTAAAATGGAAGAGACTGTACATTAATTATGCTTGTATTGAAAGGGTGAAGTTTATTGTAGCCCCATTAATTCTACCTGTCACTTTAATTTACGGAACTAATCCTCACACACATGCTCTCTCCACGTTTTGCATGTCTCTCCTCTTCAATATGTCCTCTTTTTTTTTGCTTTCTTTCTCCATGTGTCTCCAGGAATACAGCAACTGGTGTGTGGGTGTGTGGATGACAGTATTGCCTCTCACAAGAATGCTGCCCCTCTACATTATATTGTCCTTCAATCGCTAGATTTTCTAGAGTTTCAGGAACCACACACTCTACTTGAGCATTAAGAAGTACAGATGAGGCATCCAAAGAGAAGAAGGCTAACTCAGCATGGAAAAGTGAATGGAGCAAGTCCTGGGTGGGAACAGTTTTCAGCATCTCACAATCTGCAATGGACTGAAATTTTTGGACTGAAAAAAATTAATGCGAAGGTTTAGAATTTCTATTTGGGAGGTGAAATATCCTCATTTCCTCCTCCTGGCTGGAGCCCCATGCATATGTCTGTCTCTCCATTTGCTCCTTCTATCCCTCATGTTGTTCCAGCATCCACTCCCCACTCCCAAGGTGCAGTTTCCATTCACCTCTGCTCTCAGATCCAATCTGATTGTAGATGCTACGTAAGGTCAGACCTAGTTAGTACTTGAATGGGAGACTGCCAAGAAATACCAGGTGCTGGAGGCTCTATTTCAGGGGGAAGTATATGGCAAAAACATTTTCGAGTAATCCTTGCCTAGGAAATTCATGGGGTTGCCATAAGTCAAAAGGCAGCGTGAAGCCACATACAGTTGGCCCTCTGTATCAATGGATTCAACCATCCATGGCTTGAAAATGTTTTTTTAAAAATTAATACCAAAATTTTGCCATTCTATAGATGGGACACCATTTTATTATGCCATTGTATTTAATGGGACTTGAGCATCTATAAATTTTGGTATCCACAGGGGATCCTGGAACCAAAACCCAGCAGATACCAAGGGCCCATTGTACACACACAGACACATCTGCTATAGAATTCCCTCTCCTCCACCTGCTGCTCCTCTCATGATTAGAGGAACAATGGTGCGTTACAGACCACCTAAAAGTGGTGGTCTGCCGCCGCCACCATTAGCGGTACCGAGGAGCCCCAGCGGCCAAACCGCGAGGCTCCCTGGTCCCGCAAAAAAGAAGCGCCAAAATGGCACTTCTTTTTGTGCCCCGGAAGTGGCTCTGTGAGTCGCTAGTCATGCACTTGTGGTGTCACTTCCGCTGTGTGACGTGCGGACGCTAAGCGTCCGCGATGTCAAGATGGCGGCACCCGTGTAGAACGGGCGCCGCCATTTTGTACGTCCTCAGGACATACTAGGGTTAGGGGCATGTGTAAAGCACGCCCTTTCCTAACCCTAGTACGTCCTGAGGATGTACTTTATGTCTGTTTGTAACGGGCCAATATAAACAATAAAAACGATCCTCCCCATATCCCCCAAATCATTGAAGATTATCACACACCACATCCGCACTGGGATAGACAAGGGTTGTAACCAACACTGATGGATCTTACCTCACTGCCCCATGCCCAGGCAGTTGGCAGCCTATATTGGGAAAATCCCACTTTTGAAAATGTACGGGAGAAGCCGAGGTTGGATATGTGCTGTCTACCTCCTGGGCACAGGGCACTGCAATAAAATCAGTCAGTGACAGTTACAACCCTCAGCTATCCCAGCATGGATTTGGTATTTGATAATCTTCATTTAGTGTAAAATTACTTCACCTTCTGGCTTATCTTCTGATGACACCCAGATCTATTTCTCTATGTCTCTGACTACTATAGTGACTAAGGATAGCACCTCTCCTCTGGATACCTGTCTTGGGTCAGTAATGGGCTGGGTGAGGGAAAACAAATTCAAGTTGAATCCAGAGAAAACAGAAGTACTTGTCTTAGGTACCCTAGGTCTGGGAATGGAGATTTGTCAACCAGTCCTGGACAGGGTCACACTTCCCCTAAAGGACAAAGTTCACAGTTTGGGAGTACTCCTGGACCCATCACCACAGTTGTCATCTCAAGTGGATGCAGGCCAGGAGTGCTTGGTACCAACTTCAGTTGATACGCCAACTGCATCACTACCTGGACAAAAAGGACCTTGAAGCAGTAGTACACACACTGGTAATCTCTTGTTTAGATTTCTGTAATGTGCTCTACTTGGGGCTACCCTTGTACCAAGTTCAGAAGCTTCAACTAGTTCAAAATGCGGCAGCCAGATTAATCACCAGTACTTCTACTTTTGACCACGTAACACCTGTGTTAAAATCTCTACACTGACTGCCAATCAGCTTCTGGGTGCAATACAAGATGTTGGTTATTACCTTTAAAGCCCTACATGTTACCTGCGGGAACGCCTCTCCCTACATAATCCGCCCCACACACTCAGAACATTGGGGAAGAATTTGTTGGAACATTGTAATACTTGATTAACCACAACTTCCCATAGAGCATTTACTGCTGCAGCCCCTAAATTATGGAACAGTCAGCCGGAGGAGATCCATCTTATCACCACCTTAGATGCCTTTAAGCAGACACTAAAGACGGCTCTCTTCCGACGGGCTTTCCCATTGGATTTGGTATAGAGACGATGATTAAGACCCTCCTCTCTAAGTATGATGGTATATGAACTGATGTTTGGAGATTTTAAGGAACTAATAGGGATGTAAAATTCGGTATTAGTATTTTATTGATTGCTTAATTGTATTGTATTATTTTAATGATGTAATCTCGCTTTGATCCTTGGAAGAGATGGGACATATAAATAAAAATTATTATTATTATTATTATTATTATTCCCCAAAAATATTAACACAATTAATTTTAACACATGAGTGCCCATCTCTGGGAAGAGCTTAGTACAGTATTATATTCAAACTGGGACTCTTTGTAACTTATCTAACAAGCCAGAGCCTGAAACCAAGTATGACAATAGATTATATACCAGGGTGGAAATTGCATGGCCTTTCAGAAATGGTGTTGGATTGCAACATACTAGTAGTAAGTGTAGAAGAAAGGTGAGAATTTTTGGTTATCAGCTTCTGGAGAGCCACACAGTTCCAACACCTATCGTTATGATGTGGCTTTAAAAAAATAATGAATGAGAGAGCTAGAGAGAGAAAGATGCTGGAATTTATCATTCTTGTTGAGACACTGATGCAGATTTCCCTAATTATTCACATCAGTAATAAAAGGCTCCCTTTCAAGATAGGCAAAAATCTAATAATGAGAAAAGTGATGCACTGCTTGTCACTGCTACTAACTGGGTTGAGAAAAGAAAACTGAGTGTTTTCAGCAGAAACACATACATTGTTTAATTTCCTGCATCTCTGTTGTTATGACATCATAGCAATCTGCAAAATTTAACTTATTGGCCAGGATCAAAAGGGTTGTTTGGCTCTATTCAACAGAATTGCACAAGACCTGTGGAATTTTTAACGTCCCCTTGCCTCCATTTCAACAAAGAACTCCTTGCCACATTATAAATTATCTTTGTATCTACCCTCTCTTTCAAAATCATGCAGCATGGTAGAAAGCACTTGCTAAACAAAGTTCAAAAGTCTCATTTGGCTGGTTCAGTTCTATTTTCCATCATTCTACCTTGTAACTCATGCAGGCCTTGTAAGTAAGAAGTTACAAGCACATGGTCACCAGTAATGAGTTACTCTTCTGAATAATGTGGATGCGACAAAGCTGCATTTCAAAAGTAACAAAACATGAACTTATATCATTTATGTAAGGAATAACATTTTAGTTACTTTAAAGAGTTACTTTTAAAGAGCATTTTAGAAGAATTTGGATAAGAATTGTTCTTGTTTTTATTCCACTCTCCCTAAGGGGTTTGTTTTTTTAAGGAAAGGAAAAGAAATGAATAACATAAGAAGTTACTTTTCAAGCAGTATGATAAGCAGCAGCTTGTAATGCTCCTCATTATGTTCATTCTTGTTAAAAGTAACTTTCCAGTCTTTGCCCAACTCTGATTTGTACTGCTGAAATGAAGCAAGCTGGGAGTTACCACAAGAAGACTTTTGTGTTGTACCACTATGTGCTCCATTCAGTTCCAATCTAAATACAAATGTCTGGACTCAGAATTCTTTCACTCTAAGTGTACAACTTTTGACCCAAGCTCCTAGGTGGTGCATCTCTGCATTCTAGTTAACTCCAACAGGCCTCCCTGGAAGAAGTTTACCCATCCATTAAGAAGCCAAGCCCTCCCTCCAGTCCATCTCCCCTGATCCAGGCCTTGGAGGTAGAGAAGAACTGATGGACCTCACCCCCTTCCCCTTCACCACTCCCTTCTCCTTTTGTGTCGTGTCTTTTTAGGTTGTAAGCCTGAGGGCAGGGAACCGCCTAATTAAAAGATTGTATGTACAGCGCTGTGTAAATTTACAGCGTTTTATAAATAAAGGTTAATAATAATTCTGCAAAAAAAAAAACCAAAAACAGACATGAGGTAGATTGCACAGATTTGAAGTCTACCCACTCCTGGTTTAAGGTTACATGTCATTTGGTGCTTAGGCATGGTCACATTTCTTGTATTATTAACAAAAGAAATAAGAACCCTGGGGAAAGGTAGGGTGTAGGCCATGACATGGAAGCGAGAGTATTTAACCATTCTAACTCATGTCAAAGTTGCAATGAGTATGTTCCCGTACTGTTTTCCCCCAAGAGGAAACTGCTGGTGTTACGAAAAATTAACAAGTTTCAAAATATCCTGTATTTTTATTACAGACTAAAAGAATGCAAATAGTGCCATACTCATATTTACTCAGAACCAAACTCCAGTCTTACTTATTCCCAGGTAAGTGCAATGTGGGGACCTTCCACACAACTTTTGCACTATACTTCTGCTTTAACTGCCATGGTGACATCCTATGGAGTTTAGGGAGTGTTGTTTAGAAATCAGAGAATGCTAGTGCTTCACCAGACTATAAAACTCCATAGGATGTTGGCATAGCAGTTAAAATGGAATCATAGTGCTGTAATTTGTGTTGTGTGGAAGACTGCATTTTCAGTGTGCCAGTGAAAGTACCCCAGCTGTGTTTTAATGTTCTGTGAGCTCACTTTTTTCTTGCATGAAAGCAGTTTACAGATTTCTCGTCAGTGTAGAAAAACTGGCTGCAGCACACTCAGCAACTGATGGAATATGGGCAAGCGAGAAAGTGATATTTACATTATATTTGCATTCCCCACAAATTGGCATTTGCTCTGAACTTTCCAACCATAAATGAAGGCCTGGCCAACTGGGTTTTGCTCCCCTCCCCCACTCCTCCGCCTTTGCCCAGACATCTCTTTTGATATTTGATGCCACATGATGACTGTGATTACTAAAACCAACCCCCACTCCACCCCATTTGCAAGCTATCAAAAACAGGACAGCTACTCACACAACTAAATGGGAAACACTGTCGGATCTCAGGATATTTATAGAAGGATAACCTCAACACCATTTGGTCTTTCAGGGAGGTCTTCTTGATTACTGATAGTGTGTGCTTTAACCATGTGTGGTAGTGTGTATTGAATGCATCACTGAGAGTAGCAGATCTCCTGTCCTCATTTCCTTTGAACTTTGAGCTGCTCACCACAATAAGTGCAGCCCACCCAGAGAGTTGTCTGAGTGGTGGGTAGATTTTGTTGTTGTTGCTGTATGTGAGTATTTTGGGGAAGTTGTCTCCGAATTCTTTATGATATGGCCTTACAGTCAACCTACTGAACTATCTCCTCTGCATCAACTCACCCCATCCACCCTGATCATTATAAAAAAGAATTAGGTGTGTACTTGTTATCTAGTTAATAATATATGTTGTGATTTCTGATCAACTGAACTTATCACAGGATAGAGAGTAGTTTCTTTCTGAAGAAACCAGTGTCACAAGTTTTTGGTTCACTGCATTTTGTCAACTGTTTTGATTCTTGCTGAGATTTAGGCTGTGAACTGGTATGTGTGTGTATTTTTTTAGATTTACTTTGGCCTGTTACAGACTGCCAAAATAAAGCTGCTTCGGGTCTCTTTGGAGGTATGCTATTTAAATGATGCATGGGTCCTAAGAGTCCGGAGGTCGCGCCAAAGCCACACTCCATTCCTGAGCACTGGAGTGCAGCTTTGGTGCAGCTTCCGGATTCTTAGGGTGCATGCATTATTTAAACAGCATACCTCCAAAGAGACCCCAAGCAGCTTTATTTTGGCAGTCTGTAACAGGCCATTAGGTCACTTGTGTGCAAGGTTGGACCAAGTGAGGTTCCCATACTACTAGACCTGCCCTATATTCAGGGTGAGAATGCTGTCTTGAAAAGTATGTGTGTGCACGCGCACGCATGTGCATGCACATCAGTAAGAAAGAGAGAAAGACTCATTTGTTAGACTCAGATCTGATATTATTGGTTATTCCCAAGTAAAATAAACTCAATAAGTTGTAAAATGGTGACTGTAGGTAAATCACATTAAATCAGTGCATTTACTCTGTTGTGAACTAACAGTAAGAACAGATTTTTTTAAAATTTGAATGACACCATGGTTAATACTTAAGATATCATGTTTAATGACAGCACCAGGGGCTGCTTCTCATAACTTCATGCTTGTAATGTTACCAGGGCATGCCCATTATGACATCGTAAGGGGGGGAGTCATCTCTAGGTCTCATCCTTGAAATTTTGGTGCAGGCATCAGTCTTGGTTTGGCAACCCAAGGCCCATAACAGATACATTAGCAATCTCTAATTAATTAATTGATTGATTTAAAATCCTAGGGCAAAGACATTTGAGTGCATAAAGCAAAGGACACTATGGTACCATCTTCCAATACATACTTGGACTTCTGTAGATTATAGAAGCAACGTATAGAAGCTGTGTAGCACTAAGACACCAGTCCTAATCACTTCCCATTCAATGTAGGACTGCAGTGACCAGCCCCAGAGTACCAAGGCCAGCCATCACCATGGTCCCAAATGGAGCCCCTTTTTTTGCATTCCTTTTGCCAGTGGCCCCGGGCCACCTTAGGTAGCCATGGCTCAGCTTCAGCCCAATTTGGGTTCGTGCATCATCTGTGTTTCGGCCCTGAGTTCTGCATGTGCACAATAGGAGTCTGTTAAAGAGGTACAGTCCTGTACTCCTAATATTCTTGACATTAAAATAGTCCTATTGAAATGAGAGTGGCTTATGATGCCAGTTCATTTGCAGGTGGAAGGAAGTGCAGGGTTCTCTGTTTCTGTGAACCACTTATATCTCCAAATCACTTTGCTTAGATATAACATCAAGACCTCAAGTCTAATTCTGAAATAAGATATATAGATTGCCATGTTTCTTGATTCATCCTGGAGTGAGAAAAGACAGGAAAATTCAACTTTGTGGATCACCACGCCATTTGCAGCATGGAAGAGCCCCAGCGTCCAAACCGCGTGGCTCCTCTGCGCTGCAAAAAGAAGCCCCAAATGGTGCTTCTTGTTGCGGCGTGCTTATGATGCCACGAGGCGCCAATGGTGCACTCACAGTGTCATTTGTGCTGCACGATGTGCGGACACAACGCGTCCGCTACATCAACATGGCGGTGCCTGTGTGGAATGGGCAATGCCATTTTGTGCATGCTCCGTGTGTATTAGGGTTAGAGGCGTCAGGAACTGATGCCCCTTTCTAACCCTAGTACGTGCAGAGCATGTACTATAGGCCCGTGCAGAACAGGCCATAGTTTCTTTTCACATATTGTACTCCACTCACCAATCTAAGGATGATTTGAGGCCCTTCTTCACATATTAGAAAAATGTGATCAACTGAATTTTTTAAAACTAGGCAAACAGATTTAACTCTCAATGAAGTTAATAGGATTGTTCTAGAATAATTACGAGAGATTAATCATGGAAACTTCAGTAAAACATGTGTTACATGGGGCTCAATAGCCCCAGGAATATCATAACAGGATCTTTAGTTAGATGGAAAGAGAATGATATCCCTTGATATTATTTCTCAGAGGGTATCTCTGATAAAGCCAGATCCATCAAAACATAAAATATAAACTACTTGTTTTGGAATGTAAACTTGAAGCTGCCCCCAGTGCCATAATAATGATTCAAACAATCATTTCAGTGCAGAATTTAGAGCATGTTAGACATTTTGTAAAGGACTTAATGGGATAAACTGGCATTCAGATCATTGTGGAAAATATACATAAATAAAAGGCATTGCAATCACCTGTCATAATATCCTATATTGTTATAGGTCAAGATGAGAGGCCCTTCTGTGGGACTGGCTTACTTGCTGTGAGAATTCAAAGGCTGTTTATCTCGATTAGTTAAAGACCTATAATTGCAGCAGTTTGACCTCAAGTAAGGTAATTACTCTACAAAAGCTCTCTACAGGAAACCAGACATTAGACTTGGCTAATTAGGCTGACATTCACAAGCTGCCCTTATCAGAATGCAGATGGTTTGGCAATAGCATCTATAAATGCTGCATGGCTTGTTCACATAAATTTCTGCCATAATGATGGCTAAGATTGGAGGTTTTTGTTTGTTTTTTGCTGAGTTTTAATACCTTTCTTCAAGAGAGAGAGAGAGAAACAAAGAAAGAAAGAAAGAAAGAAAGAAAGAAAGAAAGAAAGAGGCGGTTGGAAGTTTTGAAGAATGTGCAAACAGGTGGCAAGATGAATAATCACTTTATCAGGATCCAGAATGACAAAAACACTGACTGAATAAGCCTTATATACACTCCACCCCATAATAAATTGCTTTGGTCTCCAGGCTGCTGTCAGTTTCCATCCTTCTTCCTGGGAAACTGCCTCTGGGAAAAGAGAAGGTTTCTTTCTTTCTTTCTTTCTTTCTTTCTTTCTTGCTTTGTGATTGAATATTGTATTTGTATTCCTGTGTGGTTTGGGATGTGTCTCATATGTTTGGTGTGTGGCACTCTGTGGCATGTGACACTCTGACAGCAACATGATCTGGATGAATGCTACTACTGATCCAAATACAACCAACATATAATTGGCACTAAATGTTGCATGACACACATACTAAATCCAGTTTGTTTACTGCTTCAGTATACATCCTGGTCCTCTACTAATATATAAGCAGCATAGATTTGCTGGCATTTATTATTTTACCACATCATATTTCTATGATGTTTTTGGTTTTGCTGGATGGCACAGTGAAAGCAGGTTGGGGAAGATTGCTCTAATGGAACTAAAAAAACCCCAAACTATCAGTTTCTAGTCTGTCAAGCTTTGTTCCAACACACACACAGCGGTAAAATTTTCACCATTTTGATCAACAAGGCAGCAGCACTGAATTGGAATGACATAATGGTCACACCACATTATGAACATCCTAGGGTTTCTGCTTCTTTGCTGGTCTTTTGTAAAAAAAATTAATACGGATTCTTCATTCACCATATCACAAATACCTTTTATATTTT
>NC_056523.1:253109359-253167893 GCF_019175285.1 Sceloporus undulatus
TCCTCAAATTAAAAAGTCTGGCCTTTTTTCAATCACCTTTAACCATATGAAGACTCAAGGTGAGTACTAGAATGCACAGGCACACACACATACATGTGCACACAAATGTATGTAGGTGTGTTTTGTGTGGCATTTTCCATCAAGCTGACTTAATCTTATGGTGATCCTTTGAATGAGGGGCTTGTAAGAGCTCCTGACATAAACTGCCCTACGCAGATCTTGCAGACGTTGGGCATTGGTTTCTTTTATTGAATCAATACATCCATAATGTGATCTTCCTTTTTTCCTACTGTGTCACACATTACTGTCTTTTCCAATGTGTTATGTTGTCTTATGAGATGTCAAAAATATGACCACCTCAGTTTGTCATCTTTGCTTCTAGTGAGACTTCAGGTTTGATTTGCTCAAAGACTCAATGGCGTGTTACAGACCACAGCAGCCAAACCGTGCGGTTCCTGGGTGCATCAAGAAAGAAGCACCAAAATGGCACTTCTTTCTGCACCCCGGAAGAGGCACCGCAAGGCGCGAGGTGCGCACTCGCGGCGCCACTTCCGGTGTGCAACGTCCAGACACTGTGCATCCGCGACATCAAGATGGCGGCACCCATCTGTATGCAGCGCCGCCATTTTGACATACTCATTACGCGCAAGGGGCAAGGCACATCAGGAAGCGCCACCCCTCGTGTGTAACAACGGTGCCCCATAGTGCGTCTGGAACGCGCCAAACATTTACTGAAACACACACGGTTTTCTCCTTGCTGTCTCCCTCCTCATAAATTATGGAGACATAATTTAAATGTATCAGTAGAACCAGATTGAAGGATCAACTGTTTCAATTTATCTTAGGTACACATATAGATCAAATTGGCAAACATGTTATGCTTACATTTGAAAGGCATGTCAACAGTGCTTGTGAACATAACACACTATCTGTCATGGGGCCTGCGTACACTGTGCAACCAAGTGTTGTTTTTGAATGCTGTAAGAAATATCCCAAGTTTGATAGGGACACTGTATTTCTCCATAAAGATGCAACTAGGATAACTTACTCATGAGTAGTTCCATTGACCTTAATGATTTTCATCTGGATTGGGTGAGAGTGTCATCAAGATGATGTGCAAATTTTCATGAATTGAATACATATTCAATTTATAAGATGGAACTGGCAGCCAGAATTGAAATATTTTTACTGTTGCTCTGAAGCTAAGCATAGACGGCAGTATTTGTTTATCAATGACCAAACCTTAGTTCTCCACAGTGTTGCATGGTAAACTGCTTTTGGAAGCAAGTCACATGAATGGAGGAAGTCTACCACTGAGAGAAAATGACTCAAACATTCCATTGGGCAATCCAAGCTTAAAGTAGCTCTTCAGAGCCCAGACATAGCCTATTATAAAGCCATGGTCCCATTCCACGTTTGGGTAGGAACTCATCATGTATCTAGGTCAGTGCCATTTGTCTAACAAACATCAGCTTCATTCTACAGGAGAATGGCTCACAGAGTTTAATTAAAACATTTTATTGACAGTTGGCTTTTTTTATGAGTTCACTTTTTCTTTTTTCTTTTTTTTTTTTTTGAAAAGGCCAAATGATGTAATGTTGAAAGTACATCAGTACTTTTGTGGGTGCCATAAATACACATTATGAATGAAGACATGTTTTAAGAAGGGGAAAGCTGACATGGATAGAGATGAATCGAGGATTAGAAACACAACTATCCCACAAAATAAATATTTCCTTTCTATCGTGCCCCCCAACTGCCTCCCACTTTTTCCTCTACCCTTTCGGGGGGGGGATGACATTCAGTCTGCTAAATTATTCTTATATTAATCTCTTGGTAATCATTTCTGAATTTAAAGAGAGGAAACACATGCAGCAGCCTGAAGGCATCAGATCCCATATGAACTTGAAAGGTAAGCAGGGTCAGGCCTGGTGAGGACATGGATGGGAGGTTGCTACCAGGTACTGTGGGCTAAATTTCAGAGGAAGGAACTGGCAAAACCACCTCTGAATATTTCTTGCCTATGAAATGCATGGGGTTGCCAATAGGCAACTTGAAGGCACATTCATGCATACATCCTTCCCCAAACTGGTTCCACCCAGAGATGTTTGACAACCACTCTTTTCATTCCCCAGTATAAGCAGCTGGTCCACAGGCTGTATTGGGCTATTATTCTCAATGTGCTACAGCTGAAAGAAGAAATGGGTAAGAATCAACCTTTCAAATATTTTCTATGGGCTCAATTTTCATTTTCAATAAAATGAATTATCCTTTGTTAGATATATGAGGTCTGGCAGCAAAAGCAAATCTGGGCTTACTCATAATTTTCCAGTCTCAAAATACATTCATTTCATGGCTAATGTAATAGATGGCATGAAAGCTTTATTAGATAGTTGAGATTCTTAGAATAATAAAAAGTAAATTGAAATGGAAAATGATGAAAATGATGTGAAATACATTAAAGCAAAGCAATTCACAGGATGTAAGTAGGCATAGAATCAGGAGCTTATAACACCACTGTCAGGAAAGATACTGGGTATGCCACAGAAGCAATGCTGTTAAGAAAATAAACTAGGCCAAATGAATATGTAATTAAATAGTATTTAAAATACAGCCATGTGTTCTAGCATTTGGTTGACACTGCATCAGTTATATATCCTGGTTTAAAAAAGAGAAAAGGAGGAGCAGGAAAAAGGGGAAATCCATGTATTGTACCTTAAGAAGTAGATAGATAGCCACAAACCAGTTAATCTTATAGGTACTGGTGTTGTTAATAGCTATCATGTCAACATCAACTTACGGCAATCCTAGGAATGAGAGACCTCCAAGTCATCCTATCATCAACCATTCTGCTCAGGTCTTAGACTCAGGGCAACTGTGGCTCCTTTGAGTGAGTCTATCCATCTAGAATGTGCTCTTCCTCTTTTCCTACTGCCTTCTACTTTCCTAAGCATTATTGTTTTTTCTAGTGAGTCATGTCTTCTCGTGATATGGGTAAAGTATGACAGCCTCAGTTAACGTACCTTGGCTTTTAGGGAGATTTCAAATTTATTTGTTCTGAAGTCCATTTATTTGTCTTTTTAGCAGTCCATGGTAAGGTGAAACAGACAGTCAAAATAAGCAGGTTTCCAGCTGGCTTCCATATGGAATGTTTAGATGATGTAAAGCTCAAAGCTGGCTGGAAACTGCTCTCAAACTGTTCTATGGGGAGAAAAGCTAGACTAAAAAGGAGCTGATTTTTTCTGTTTCTTCCCAGAAAATGTGAATCTTCACTCGTACATCTAGATGCAGTGCTTCCAGAGTAGCTCTAAAGGGGTGCTCTGTCTAGTCCTAACAGTGCATATAAACACCCCATTGCAGACGTGCATTTAAAAGATACAGAGCTGCTGTACCCAAACGGTGTGGGTGGTAATTCCCAAAAGAGAAAGTGTGACACCACTCTTGGAGATGAGTACAACATACACTAAGCAGACAGTCAAAGAGGAGCCATGAAGTGAAGGGGGAGTAAAGAGGGGCATGATTTTACCTTGCCAGTATCTGCATGGGCATACGTCTGCTCTGATGTACTGTTCTCATGAAGCATTGCTTATGCAAATGTGTGCAGATTCACAGGGACAGCTATCCAGTGGGATGACAGTTGCTGGCTGTTTGCCCCATACAAAGGTGCATAGGAATGGTGGGGGGGAACAGTAAAAAAAAGCACTCAGTGACGCTGCTTGAAGCTGTGCTGTGTGGTCATGACATGTGCACTCCAGCCAACTTGGGAGCGGGTGGTGCAGTTGGTATGGTTTCAATGTGACTTCAGAAAAGTCAGCTTCAAGTCACTTTTTCCTGCTCTTCTGTTTTGCCCCGGTATCCCCAGAACTCTCCTCCAGTACAGTACTGCATCTCAAATGAGTTTATCTTCTTCCCATTAGCTTTCTTTACTGTCCAGCTTTCACGACCATGAGTAGAAATTGGAAATATAATGATATTGACCATCCTAACTTTAATATTCAATTGTATATCTTTACACATCAGGATCTTGTCTAGTTCCTTCCTAGCTGCCCTTCAGGGTACTAGTCTTCTGATTTCTTGACTGCAGTCTCCATTCTGATTAATGATTGAACTGCAACCTGGAAAATCTTGAACTATTTCAAGGCTGACCTACACCATCATAATTCACAAACAGGAGTCCAATGATTTTCTGATCATCTTCATCTTCTATTTTTGTTTTCTCTGGCAAAGTTACTTGTAAGGCTAGAATGAGACAAGGTGATCAATGTGTTGCTCAGTTTGCTGTACAGATATAAGTAGTATTAGATTGTATATGGGCAATTTTTAAATTCCTGTTCTGCCTTCATATTGTTTTCTGTCTTTAAATCACCCTTGGACCAGAAACCCCTTCAAACAGAGGACACTTTCAATTAGAGGACAATTTTCTGCAAAGTTGGAAACATGGCCAATTTAATCCAGCCAGCTCTTAGAAGATTCCAATATCATGTTTGTAGGCTTCAGACAGAGTTTCCAGTTCTCATCCCAGTCTGAAAATAAAAATTCAGACCATGATGAATATGGAAAACTGTATTCTGACTAAACTAAATTTTGAAAAGTAAATATTTAAAGAAGGACAGACACAGCATAACAAATCGCTTTTGTTTAAATTTCCACCATCTACTGCCAAGGATCCCTTGGGTTTATACCCATCTAATGTTCAGTGCACCATATGTTTTTGAAAGAAATAGATTAGAATTACTCCATACTCGTGAAAAACATTGTTTTATTTGTCCTGGGCCTTTTCCCCCAGCATTTGTTGTTAATTTACAAGTTTCTCACATCCCTCTGATGATTTCTGTCAGCCTGTTTACATGTTTTAAATTTCCGATGGAATGTACATTTGCCTCACTGGATCTGCTGCAAATTTTCCATAGGAAGAGTTGATTGAGCACAACTGTGCTTCGTTGAACATTTCAGAACACTGACAATGAGTACCTGTGGCACATATTGAGTTCAGATTTCCCAAGGCAATACCAGAAAGAAACATCCTACAGTGGTCTGTACTACAGCAATAAAACAGAAGACTCCATGTCTTTTGATTACAGAATGTTAATTTAGGGACATTGCTAGTCTGTGACCCTCCAGATCCAAATGGCCAGCACCTGATCAAACAGTGGCTCCTGGCAGATCGATGCTGCCTTATGTGGGAAGAGGCAGCCCAAGGGTTGCCCAATATATTGTGTTATTTTAAAAAATCAGTGAAATCTCACAAGACATTGTGCAAGCTCATGAGACTTTAGTGAATTCTAACAAGAATTTGGGAAGCCCATGTAAGGACTCTGTGAATGGTGTTGTGACTATCAAGTTGTGTGCTTCAGATGCTATCCTGCCACGCTGGGAACATCAGATAACCTTGGATGATGTCAGTGGGAGGGCAAATCTGAATCTTTTAAGCATCAGTAATGCTCTGGGTAAATTTGAAAACCCTTTGTGGTGTCATACTTCTCCAAGTCTTGTGACTCATTATTATTATTAAATATTTATTTATATCCCGCCTCTTCCGCTTGAGGATCGAGGCAGGGAACAGCAAGGTTAATACAATATACAACAATAAAAACAACAAGCCCCACAAGATCCCGACCCAACCCTCCCTCCCAACCATAAAATTAAACAGTAAAAGATGGTTAAAAAGTACATAACAATACATCAAAATTAAAAAACAAACCACAACTAAGAAAAATAATAAAAGGAGGGGGATTCAATTGGTTCTGGAAATTATCAATCAGGGAAGGCCTGCTGGAAGAGAAAGGTTTTTGTCGCCTTTTTAATAGCCTCGAATGAGGATAATTGGCGAATCTCTTCCAGCAGGTCATTCCAAGTTTTTGGAGCGGTGACAGAGAAGGACCTCCGGGGGGATGACTCTAGGCTATACCAGTGGAGACATGTTCTGGAAGGTCTTACCAAGCTGGTAAGGCTATATATACATCTTGTAATGCACTTAATGTTTGCTGACCAAGGACAAGCCTAGTGAAGTATAAAGAGGCTCATCACTAGAAGGCTGGCCATCAGATGATGATGATGGTGGCGATGATGATGATGATGATGATGATGATGATGATGATGATGATGATGATGATGATAGGATTTATTTATATGCTGCCCAATCACTGGGAATCTGGGCGGCTTACAATAGAGGGGATAATTGATGGTTCCCTGCCCTCAGGCTTACAATCTAAAAAGACACAACACAAAAGGAGAAGGGAATGGTGGGGGGGGGGATCAGGTCCAGCATTCTTCTCTCCCTCTGGACCAAGGCAGATGGACTGGAGGGAGGGCTCTTTTTCTTAATCAAGGCTGGGCCCGATGGCGTTGGACCTGTCTTTTCACTCCTTCCCAGGCCAGAAGATGACCGTTGGAAGGAGGGAGGGGAGGGCTCTTCCTCTCCAGGCCCGATGGCGTTCGGCCTGTCCTTTCACTGCTTCCCAGGCCAGAATATGACAGTTGTAATGAGGGGGGGAGGGCTCTTCCTCTCCAGGCCTGATGGCGTTGGGCCTGTCCTTTCACTCCTTTCCAGGCCAGAAGATGACAGTTGGAAGGAGGGAGGGGAGGGCTCTTCCTCTTCAGGCCTGATGGCGTTGGGCTTGTCCTTTCGCTCCCTCTAAGGCCAGAAGATGGCAGTTGGAAGGAGGGAGGGGAGGGCTCTTCCTCTTCAGGCCCGATGGCGTTGGGCCTGTCCTTTCACTCCTTCCCAAGCCAGAAGATGACAGATGGAAGGAGGGAGGGGAGGGCTCTTCCTCTCCAGGCCTTTCCTGATGAATTGGCTACAGCAACTATGATCTCTTTAGACTACTACAGGGGTTCCCAACCTGGGGGTCGCGACCCCTTTGGGGGTTGCGTGACCCTTTCTCGGGAGCCGCCAGGTTGAGAATTCCCCCGCTTCCCCCCTCCCCTTCTCTCTGTGGGTGCCGGCGCTGGAGCAGGCACCGCATGGGGGGAAAGGGGAAGGGGGCGGTGCTTCCTCCTTTCCCTTCTCCCTGCAAGTGCCCATGCTGGCGCAAGCACACGCAAGGAGGAAGGGGTGGGTGAAGGCTGCCTCCTCCTTCTCCCTTCCTTCCCGTGGGTTCAACACCCGCGAGGAGGAAGGGATGGGTGGGGGCCTCTCCCCATGGCTTCCAGGCAACCGTGGGGTGGGGAGAAGGGGTCGGGACTGCAAGCCCCAGCAGGCTTTGTGGCCGGAAATCCCGCCCCTTTTCCCTTGGCGGCCTCCCTAATTGGTTGGGAGGCCAGGAAGGGGCAGGACTTCTGGCCGCAAAGCCCGCTGGGGATTATAGGCGGCCAAAAGTCCCACCCCTTCCCAGCCTCCTAAGCGATCAGGGAGGCCGCAGGCGGGACTTTCATCCCCAATGGGGGTCGCGGCCCAACAAAGGTTGGGAACCGCTGGACTACTACATGTGGCTCTTAAACTGCAATTGCAACTGGAAAAAGGTAGCTGTGGTTACAGTGATTGTACAACTATGCCTCCAGCCCATAGCTTCCGTGTCTCCAAGACATAGTTAGGGCAACACTTTTCACTGATAAAGGAAACCTGTCAATGAGCTCACAATCAGACTTGTCCTTAGGTGTGAAATGTCACTTCCATGGTAGTTGCAATATTGGCAGTTATGTGCTGTCAGTGGCTTCTCCTCTCCCTCTATCCCCTTTCCCCCTTGCTATTCCCAAGCAGCCTGATTCCCTTTATTTTCCTTTTTAATTTCTTTTTTAAAAACCCACCATAAAATGCTGTAGCAGAGCTCAGGAACTGTGTGAAAAAATGAAGTGAAAAATAAAATTTAAAAGCCCTGAAAGGCATGCTGGATAGGATATAGAGCAGGTTGGAGGGGTTAGGGGTGAGCGCAGAAGAGATTGCAATGGCAGAAGCAGCACCAGTCACATGATTGACAAGACATGAGATAATGGCTGCCCTGAAGCTGGAATGTTCCTTGATGTGATTGTAGTGGGAACAGAGCTCATGTAATAACCATTCTGATCTGCATTGCTCTAGGAATTTCCTGCACTGATTAAATACAGGATCCCCAAGATATTCACAGTAGGTAGTTACTGGAGAAGGGCAAGATTCCTCTCTCCAGACTCTGATGTCCCTTTAAGGGTCCCTATTCCCTATCCCCACCATCATCTGACATAACTAAACCAGTTTGGCATTAGGTAGTTTGGTTCACTTGCTGCCTGTTTTAGCTTTTATTTGGCCAGGATGACATGTGTCTCATGTTCCTAGGATAGTTTCTGTGATTTTAGCATCTGCCCCTGCTCCTAATAGTTTGGTGATTTTTACTTTTTAGTGGGTTACTTATTTTAAAAGAGTTAATTCTGCTCTAGATTTAAGTCTAAACTTTTAAAGGTGCTGGGTCTTTTTAAGGGATATGTTCTAGCACCTTGGATGGCTCCTTGAAAGTTCAGTCTAAAATCCCAGATGGATTTATTGCTGGATTGACTAAAGGGATCATCACACTGTTCTTAAATAATGGGAGAGAAGCAGGATTGAAACTGTAATTGGCAGATCTAATCACATCACATCATGGCTAGGCAGTAGGTGTCCTGTAGTCAATCCATGCTTCTGCCACTGCTTTAAATGAATGGGAAAATCCTGTGAATAGCCTTCAGTCCTGCAGTTAACCCATAATTGAAGTATGTGCCATAGATCATTCAGGGTAATTCAGAGAGAAATGGGTTCACTGCACTCCCTCAAATTCCCAATGTAAGCAAGGCTTCTTACTCGTGAGGAGGCAGGAGAAAGGGGATTTAAACCAGTTTCACTGCACACAACCCATTCCCAATGAAGGCAAGACTCCTTACTTATTTAATCTCTGATACCTGGCCAGTAAACAGAATGTTAGGGTGATAAGATGCATTGCCATCCTAATGTCAATTCACAACTGTGTGGTAATATGAAAAGAATTCTTGCTGTTTTGGGTGTTTAAAAAGCTGCAACAGCATCAAGAGGGAAGCTTTATGCAATAATCTCCTAAAACTCAGCGGAGATTCACCACCCCAGCAAGGCTTCCAACATGGAAACTATGGCCGTTTGCACTGATATTAGGACTGATATCCGTAATATCAGTGCCCTTGTGTCAGAAGGCTGCAGCCCTGTCCATACGGGGCACAGCCTCGTGACGTAAGGGCACCCGAGCACCCACACGCCTTTGGGCGGAAGAGCTGTCATAGGGCTGCATCGCAGCCCTTATGACATGTCAAAAAAGGAGCCACCTAGAGCATCTCCTTTTAGACTGCACATCTGTGCTGCAGCATGCGGATGCTGAAGCACAGACATGGGGCTTATAGGGGCGGTTTCTAGCCGTCCATCTGTACTACCCCTATGTTGCAACTGGAGCTGTGTGCCACACTGTTTGAAAACTACTCTTTATCCTCCAAACTAACCTGCTGCCTCCAGACTGGCGGACGCTCCTTAATCACTGGCGTAGAAGGAAGATCCAGTACCTGGTCAGCAGTTGTGTATGGAATGGGAGGAGGGGCTATTCTCTTCTGGCAGTAAAATGTCTTGGGAACAGTCCTTCCTGAGTGGGTATAACAGGGGGCCATGAATTCCTCTAAATAATTAAATAAGTAAGTAGATGTTCTAGAATTCTGAGGGGAGGTTTACTCTCTTTATTCCTTTCCACTCAAAATATAAGCCAAGAGAGGATGTTGCTCAAACGAGTTTAGCATTCATACGTTTGAATCTTAAAGAGAGAAATGTTTAGCTAAATGTTTTCTCTTTACTGTCTGGCTTACATAAGGGTCAGGCTGGCTCAGTGCAAAGTGCTGTATGAACTTGGAGCAAATTCCTCAGTGAGAAACAAAGTTACTGGGTGGCCTCACATATGTGACTCATAGAGAGTGCACCCCCCTTCCCAATAAGTCTTAAAATTCCCCTTCCATAAAATAAGCACAGTATGGTCAACATCCAATTGTTGTGTTGGCTGAGAAGTGTGCCAGGAAGCTAACTTCTCTGCCCTCTTTCTTTTCTCATCAGTGATCCACTCCTCAAACAGCAAAATTCACTGCATTCAGGAGATTCCTTTGACCCTCTGTATAGCATCTGAGGATGGAGGGGGGGGGATCTTGGGATTGTTTGGGAGAAAATACACTGGAGCAAGGACGTAACCAAGGGGGGGGGTTCTTGGGGTCTGGACCCCCCTTCCGTTAGAAAAATGAATGGTGCATGCTGCTGCGCCGCCACACCCAAGCCCCAATATAATGGTGGCACTTAGTCTGGACCCCCCCCCTTCCTAAAATCCTGGCTACGTCCCTGACTGGAGAAATAGCATCCTGAAATTCCCTTCAACTCACATGACTTGGAGTGCTATCCTATTCACCTACCCCATCAGGTTATTATTCAGATGAATCAAAAATGGTAGAATGAAACTGTTAATTTTCCTGAAAAAACAGAGGAGAATAAGGACCATATGTTGAATTATGTGAGAAAACAACATCAAAAGGCTGCCACTGACATTGTTCAGAAGAGTGCCTGAATATATGATACATTTTGAGACTGTTAAAAAGTCATTTGCTGTCATTTAGGACAAGCCACACCCTAATAATGCCCCAAAATATAACTGGTTAAGATGTTGCCAAACAAACAAACAAACACCCAAATTTGCATTTTATTTATTTTTTCAACAGATATATTTCAAATATGTTTGCAGCCTTTGCATTTTTATTGGCTGTGTTTATATCCCATGTTTCTTTCAAGATCAGAGAAGAAACTTAGCTTTCTGCCAATATTCAGAACCAGTGGTGAAACGAGGCACAGAAAAACAGGAGGGGATGGTTCACTATTCCTTTGCTCCCATGGCCCATGAGTGGAGAAAGGAGCAAGAGGAGAAATAAAAGATCACTCCTGCTCTTTTGAAAGGGTGATAACCAGATTCGTTCACTTTTATGCTGTCTCCACTTTGAAAAATCAGAAAATAATAAATAGATTTAAAGAGAGATGAAAGAAAGAGGTTTGAAGGGAACATTAATTTCAGTTGTGTGCATGCAGATTTCTTTTGCCTCAGTTTCAGCTCTGGTCATACAAATTTTGCATGTTTTTGAACTAATACAAACACTTATAAAAGCTGTTTATATAGATAAATGTGGGGTGATTGAACAGATCTCATGCAGTATTCCATATGCTTTCAACTGCTTTCAACTGTTTCAGAATAAAACCTGTCATAAGCTTGACATGTTCAGAAACTGTAGAAATGTTTCTGTTTTGGACGATAACTCTTATGCTGCATCCGTACTGCAGAATTAATGCAGTTAACTGCCATGGCTCCATTCTGGGATCTGTGAGAGAGATATCCTCCTTTCTCAGAATGCTCTGGTGCCACAGCAAAATGCAAATCCCAGGATTCCATGGGATGGAGCCACGGCAGTTAAAGCAGTGTCAAACTGGAAAAAAGTAATTTATCCAGGCTGTGATTGCCACTTTTCATTTATTTTTAAAAATCACATAATGACAATGCTTTGTGTATAACTGCAAGCAGATCAAGACTTCAGCATTATTAAACTTACAGCGCTTTATAAATAAAGGTTAATAATAATAATAAATTGATTTTGTATGTGATTCATGCCTTCTTACGACACTTAAAAATCAAAAATAAAATTCAAAGAGGCCTTAATTATTTACAAGTAATTTACCACACAAAGTTCTTGGTCTGTCTGCAGTACTCAGCAAACATGGGCCTTCAGATCTCAAAATTGTGTTTGCCTGAGGCCTTTTTAATACACAGTAGTCAAAAATGGTCTACAGAAGGACAGATGTTCACCAGTGGTTATTATACTTTTATATTCTCCCTCTCAAGCTGGGAAACATAACAACACTATTCTTCAGTGGACTAAAATGTTGGGGGAAACAAAAATAGACCAAACTGCAGAGCCTGCAATGAACTTTTCTTAGAGTTCTAAGGGGAGGGAAACCCTCTAAAACCATTCTACAGTGGGGCTGATATGATTTTTGCTTTGGCAGTGTTTTGGTATAATCTTCCCAATCTAAAGGAATTTTTAAAAAATCAAACAAACTTATTCCTTAGGTATTTTTATATTCAGGATCCAGAAGGCATGGTGTGTAGCAGTGATTATTTTTCAAAACCTCCTTGAACAATTATTATTGTCATTAATTTGCATAGCATAAAAGCGAACCAATTAAAATAGCACTTCACCTTCCTTTCTGTACAAGTGAAACTAGGATATTTAAAAGAGACAGTCTTGCAATGCATTTGCCAAAGGATATTTCTCTGAAGGTACCCTCTCTTTCAAGAGGTGTCCATTCTACAGTAATTTAAAGCCTAGAAAGTTCCTATCAAAAGTTAGCAATAGGACAGGAAGCAATTTTAAACAGCCTTAGAACAGTTTTTATTTAAAACAATGAGGAACAATTTAAACAATCTAAAATTAAACAATTGGTCAGTACAACCATTTGACAACTATTAAACACTTTAACAATTAAAACAGTTAATTGGTTTAAGACTTGTGCCAATTTGGCCAAAATTGTTAGACCCAGTTCTGCTCTTATGGCTGCTGGAGACTCTGATGTTGTGGTTACAAACCTGGCATGTGTCCTCTGGGCTCTTAGGCTCTCCATGAGAACCTTCATTCTGTGATTCAGAGTCCATCCCAGGGTCTTGGAGGCAGGGCAGTGGCCCAGTACCTGCACAGCCCAAGACAACTCTGATAAAGGTGAAGTAGAGATGAATGCCATCAGCAAAACCGCAAATGACCTCACTGAAATGTGAAACAGAATGTGGGATAAGACAGAGCTCTCTGATATGGCACACAGAACAGAGATCCACTCTTTGGAAATGGTCCAATAGATAAGAACAGAACTAGCACAACACAGTTCATCCTCCTTTCATCCTGCAAAACTGGATAGCATGGCACATGGTATCAAATGCTGAGAGATCCAGGAGATTCAAATTGTAGCTCTCCCCATTTTTTCACATGGAAGAGGTTGTCAACTAGGGCAAGTAAGACTGTTTCAGTACCCCACTCTGATCTCAAGCAAACTAAAATGGACCCAGATAATCTATTTCTTCCAAGAACATCTGAAGTTGTCTAGCTGCCACATGCTCAAGCATGTTGAACCATGTCATGACAGGTTGTCACATACCTTTAGATCCAAGAAGACCTTCTTCAGAGGAGGGTGCAGTACTGTCTCATTCAAGAGAGCAGATACTACCTCTGATAGCATGAGGCATTTACCACCACCAGTGCTCATTTGATGAAATCATGTTTACTTGATCTTATCAGCCATGGTGGGCAGGGGTCAAGCTTACAAAACTGAGGCAACTATCTTGTACACTGGGACTTGAGCTGCCTTGGGGGGAAGATGGAGCAGATGATTGACTGATTAACTGACTGATCAATCATCATGATGCAGCAACTAAAAATGATGCCTGAATGCATGAGATACTTCCCCAGACATTGCAACAACTGTAGCATCAAACTAGATGACATGCCTAGTACATTTTTGAAGCATTCCCATAAACTGGTAAAAGACTTTATCATAGCACCTGATTTTCATTACCTACATATGTTGTATTTAGCATGCTTTTCTGATTGACCCCAGGGAGATAAACACAGGCTTAATTTGCAAGTCTTTTTGCCAAGGCACACGTTTCGGTGGAGGAAATCACATTGTGAGTTAATTGTAGAGAATACACAACCCTTAAAGTCAAACGTGACCTCAATGTGTCCTGCAGTCAAGTGCTGAATTTATGCAAAAGCTGGGTAAACAACAAATTTCAAGTTGTAGA
Organism: Sceloporus undulatus; assembly: GCF_019175285.1. NCBI lineage: Eukaryota > Metazoa > Chordata > Lepidosauria > Squamata > Phrynosomatidae > Sceloporus > Sceloporus undulatus. Next base: position 253,123,129 of record NC_056523.1, read on the forward strand.
TAATTGTTAAAATAATGCACTTTTTTGGAAATGTTATGAGCTTTCGGTTTTTTAAATTTGACATAGTTTGTGATCTCAGCATTTCTTAATCTGGCTTTGACTACAGTTCATACAAAGCCATGCTGCCTTTTCTTGTGCAGTTTTACATCTGGTCTAGTAAGTTAAGAAGTAGGCAATAGCTAGACTTGTGGCTCTAGTACTCCCTGTGTGTGCCATTTGTGGAGGTACCTGCACAACAGATTGATCCCTGATCCTGAGACAAAGACAGGCCAATTTTTTTATTTATATTTTTTGGAACTGGTGTAAGAAAGATCCATTTGTTCAAATACTGATCTCTAGAAATGTAATTTAATGGTATATTAGATATCCACTGTGTGAATCTTGTAGCAGAGATGAACTCTTAGAGAGGAGAATTATTATTTGGCTATTTTTGTTCTATTTAGAATACAGACCTGTGTGACGAGCTGCTCTTTGTTCATTACAAAGCCATATTCATCACAAACTCTCTTACCAAATAGAAAATGATAGATGTAATAGCATAGGAATACAAGAAACTAATTTATACCAAAGGTGTAGCCACACTACAGAATTATAGCACTTTGATACCATAGTGATGTGTTATGGCTCCATCCTATGGTATCCTGGGATTTTGTAGTTTTGTGAGGAATTCAGCATGCTTCACTGGCACTACTAATCCCAGGATTTCATAGGCTGGAACCTTGGCAATTAAATTATTATCAACGTGTTATAACTGAGGAGTGTGGATATACACTGTTCCATTATTTACCCACTGAGTCCAATATTTATTTTTAAATATTTATAGCCCACCTCTCCTTAAAGACAGTGTTAGCACATCTTGCTGTATTTTGAGGTTTCATATCTCATATCTGGAGACAGCACGTTCTTGAGATATTGATGACCTTTCAGGAACATTACATCAGGTTCCCAGGAGAAAAGGAGCATGACCCAAGTGCACATGTGCACGTTCAGATAATAAGACAATCAAATTTGAATGAGTGTACTAAGGGTTCCTTCCTTCCCCTAAGTCATCTGCATTTCTTTTTGCACCTTCAGACAAAGGATCTCCTTGCACCCAAAGCAGTAAGCCAACTTCCCTGCCTACCCCCTGTTGTGTTCCCAGTCAAACTTCTGAGTCCATCCATCCTGGGGATATCTCAATTGCTATTGTTATCACAATAAAATTAAAGCCATCAACCAGTCTGGACCTCGTTGTAGATTCCTGAGAACAGACATCCAGTTTTTGTTACCTGACAAAAAAGTCCACTGTTTGGGGCTAGATTTTACATATAAGTATGGGTCCTAGAAACCTTCCTGGTCCCCAACTTTCATTGGGTAACAATAGCATACTGTACATGCCTTTCTTCCTCTCTAATTTTTACCCACTTTGTTGTTTTGTGTCTTCAAGTCATTTCTGATTTATGGCAGCCATAAGGCCCATTATCATCGGGTTATCATGGGATTTTCTTGGCAGGATTTGTTCACAGGTTGACCATTGCCTTCCCCTGAGACTGAGAGCATGTGACTTGCCCAGGATCACCCAGTGGGTTTCATGGCAAAGCTGGCTCCCACTCAAACCACTACACTATGCTAGCTCCCCTCACTACAGTCTTTTAAATATGGTTGGTCAGGCTGAGCAAAAGTGACTGGGCCAAGGTTCCCTAGCGAGTTTCATGTCTCAGTTGAAATTAGAACATGTATACCTGATTCAAAACTCTAACCAGTACACCAAATTGGGGCTGACTCGTGCCAGGATTTCTGAGAGAGCATGTTCTCATTGCTAGCTATGTTACTCTTTTAAATGAAGTGAAGTCACTAGAGTTGGCATCACCCGGTGTGGTAACTCATGGTGTTATCTCCCCATTGACCTTCTCGCATACCATACCATACAGAATCCTTAGTAATGTTTTTTTGTACTAATGTTATGTAATATCACTGAATGTAATGGCAATAGGTGTGGCATAAACAACTAGCAAAATTAAAATTAAACCTTTAAATCACAATATCATGTGCACAGCCTAAATGTATTTACATGCACATTGTTTTATGTGGTCAAACTGAAAATTTAGTAAGATGTGATGTTTTTAAAGAAAATTTAGAACTTTTACCAAAAAAAACAAACCACCTCCTTTCTTTTCCCACTGAGCCTTGCTCTGCTCACACTTTCTCTTCAATGTTTTAATGGGATGCAAGCGAACACTTGCAGACTGGCTCAGCCAGAAAAATCATCAATAGCAGAACATGTTGCAAACCACCCTGAGCATAAAATACTGTTTGAAAACACTGAAATTATGGACCATGCCAACAACTACCATGTCAGGATGCACAGAGAAGCCATTGAAATCCACAAACACCTGGACAATTTCAACGGGAAACAAGGTTTGGCTACCAGTCCTGAAAGATAGCAAGAGGAAGACTCAACAAATGCAAATGAGAAATCTCCCAGGGTCAGGGGTTTCCCAGCAGACAATGAGCACTAATCAAGCAGACACTAACCCTCTTTTGCAGACCCTCCCACCCTGAGGCCTGCCATTAGCAATAGAACAATACACATGCAAATCACTCTTGCCTTCCCAGATCACACAATATATATACCCAACTCCTTTCCAGGAAAGCATTATCTGAAGATGCCAGCCATAGATGCTGGCAAAACGTCAGGAAGAAATTCTTCTAGAACATGGCCACATAGCCCAAAAAACTCCACAAAAAACAATACAGCCCATTTTTGCTAAAAGGCAAGTGTTTGGGGAGCAGTGCTGTCACCCCTTTTAGAGCGTCACCTGGTTCAGTCCACGCACCCCTAGAGACACCCCTGTCTAAATGACAAAGACTGAATATGAGCTCTTCCACACTGGAAGCATGTACTCCATCATTGAACTATACCTTCCCCCTTGAGCTTAGTGTGTTTATGTCTACATTGACTACAGAAAAGCAGTCTATGAAAACCATTGTACAGGCCAGTTTTAAACATCTGGAAATTTTAAATGTTTAGAAGCGTTAACATTTTAAACAGGCCAATTTTAAACAGTTGGAAATACACATGCATAAATACACATGCATAAAGCAAAGTAGCAAGCCCTCCAAAGTTCTATTCAATCAAATGGATCCAGATATTTGGTTATAACATCTTTTTCTTTGCACACTGATTAAAATTTTCTCAGTACTCAAGCTGTATCTTTTCAGTATCCATAGCTATTCAGAATGTAATTCTACATGCCCATCTACCAAGAATGCTTCCTTCTCAAAAGTAAACTTTAACTTTAGTCATACAATGACTAGTTGAATTGGTTCTTACATCTATGCTGGAAGATTAACCTAGATCTGATTAAGGTTTTACAGGTTTTTAAGAAGGTAATTCACAACTAGAGGTGGTAAAAAAAAATCTCACAAATAAGAAAATACATTGGGGTGCCTCTTTTCAAAAGTTATTCTGATCCAGGATTCTTGCATATGCTGAATTAACATTTTCAGATGGCTATAGTTCAATAATATCATAATACTTTTCCATCAAAAGTGTGTGCATGTGCATGCACACATCCACACATGTGCACACATAGAAAAGAAGGCATATAAATTTTTGGCATGCCTATATAAGTCACAGCCTGGATCTTAAAATGGAGTCTGCTGGAATTTTTGGTAAACATTCTCCTCTGCAATAATAATAATAATAATAATAATAATAATAATAATAATAATAATAATAATAATAATAATAATAATCCCCACAACCCACAGTGTAGGCAACAGTTTGCTCCAAATGTCGCCTAAAGAAATGACAGGTGTCCTCTTCATGTCACAGCTCGTCTGACTATTTCAAGGGATCATTTGTGTGTGATGGGGTAAGGAAGGGTCAGGGTCACATTGTTCTTTCTTTTCTTTGTTTGATTGGAACAAAGCAGAGTCAAACTTGAATCCTCAGAGTAGAAGGAAGCCAAACTATGCTTGGGAACCTGTTTGCATTTGTAACTTATGTAATGTTAATTAAATTGGACTGGATTCACAGGCATTTTCTGTCCTCGCTTGTTGCTTTAGCAAAACAAGGCCTATTTTTCCTCCCCTTTAAAAAAATGATCCAAGTTGTTAAAAGCCTGTTTATAATTAAGAATTTAACTCAGGAGTCCTTCAGACTGACCCAAAGTATCAGAAGTTGTTCAGAGTTGTACTGTACCTGCATTTTTCTGGAATGTTTAAAAATATCTGTAGGATGCATGTCCTGTCCTGGTCTACTGATGATATTAATTGTAATGTTTTAAAGTTTAAACCATGGGCAGACTTATTTTTGCTTTTGTTTTGCTGTCCTTGGGAGTTTCTGGTATAGGCTGGGGTAAATTCCCACATCTGAATCCATTGATTCAGTTCCTCATGGACATCTGGGCAGCTCCACAGATGAAATGATGAAGAAGTGTGTGATCTTTTTCATACAGGTTGCCCTTTCTTCCCTCATTACATTTCTAGTTTTTATATATTTTCCCTTTTCTTTCTAATGCAAAAGTAGAATAGATCTATAGCACTGTGAATATAACAAAACAATTGAAAAATTAAATGTGCAAGATAGGGAATGTGGATACTGGGAGCATGGGGAAGATGTTCAGTTCATGGAGAGGATGATGCAGAGGGAAGGAAATCCGTTAATCACAACTCAAGTAAAAAGGGAAAAAAAGTGAAAAAGAGTGGTCAAAACTCTGGTTTGTTTAGGGCAGAACTGGATGTGAGAGTGGGAACAACTGTTACAAGATGTGAAATCTACAGAGAAGTCCAACATTTCATCATACTAGGCTCATAAGGTGCTACAATTGCATTAGAGTAGGAAATGTAAACATACTGGATTTTGTTGTTGTAGCTGTATGTAGGGATGTAAAGAATATTCTCCAAAATTCGAAAATTAGGAGAAAAATGCCTAATTCGACAACATGTTAGAGAGGAGAAATTCTGAGTAGTTCTCGATCAATGAGTAAGAATCTTGATAGTTAGTCATTTCGAAATGAGAGGGAGAGAAGAATCCTTCATCTGACTCTCGATAGCCACTATTTGCATATTTTGTGTAAGAAAAGCTACCATTCATCCTGGAGGCTATTTCTTTTGTTAGGGTGATTTGCTCCAACTTTGCTTAATCACAGCAGCTTTGCTTTGAAAAACAAAAGAGAACAAAAGGTGAGGCTTCTGTCCTTTATGCCATGCTCTGACATTCAAATTCTCACAGAAGAGAAGAACTTCAAATCTCAAAACTTAGTAGGAAAGGTCTTGGCCACAGTTTTTTGGATTAAGACAGGTATTTTGATGATAAAAAAATGACTAATCACTTTGATGAAATACAGTTACATCACTATGATCTGGAGATTACCTTGCAGTGGAGACATTGATTTGGGTTCTCCAAGGCCAAGAAATTCAAGTACATACACACACACACACACACACAATGCAAAATAAATGTAGGTTTGCCTTAGCATCACCTTGAGAGAGCTGGAGAGAGAGGTTTGTCATGTCCTGCCTCTGAGGCTGAGAGACTGTGCCAATTATTATTATTATGATTGCATGACCTCTTAGCATCACCATGGGAGAAGTGCAGAGAGAGAGGGCAGGGAAATGTCTAACAATATGTAAGCTGCTCTGATAGCACCACAGACTGCTGGGAACTGCAGTCTAATAAGCCAAGCAGGAATCCTCAATTAGGAGCAGAGTAGGGTGTGATGGGAATTCTGCCATGAATAAACCTACAATGAAGGAATACCTAGGAGTTGGAGTTGAAGCTGAGAGTGTGACTTGCCCAAGTCAGCCAGTGAATTCTATGGTGAACTGGGAGGATCACAGCTCAGCCATTTAAATCCACAGGGTGACATTGGTAAGTTTTGTCATGGGATGCCCCTGAAGCTGAGATAGTGTGACCTCACAGATGAGAAGGGGAGGGGTCGGGTTGCCAAGTGGCAATGCTCTTCTGCCAAGCAGGATCCTCAATTAGGAGCAGAGTAGGGTGTGATGGCAAGAATTCTGCCATGAATAAAACCTACCATGAAGGAATACTTGGGAGTTGGAGTTGAAGCTGAGAGGAATGTGACGTGCCCAAGGTCAGCCAGTGAATTTCTATGGTGAACTGGGAGGATCCCAGCTCAGCCATGTAAATCCACAGGGTGACATTGGGTAAGTCACACTCTCTCATTCCTGGAAATTCTGCACTCTCCTTGCCAATAATAATAATAATAATAATAATAATAATAATAATAATAATAATAATATATGCCCAGCTCTTCAGCCAAAAGGCTATCAGAGCAGCTTACAAATTACTAGATATTTCCCTGCCCTCAGGCTTGCAATCTAAAGGGACAAGAGACAAAAGGAGAAGCAAATGAATGGCAGGGGAAAAGTTCAGCAGATCCTCATTCTCCCACATTCTCTTTTGTGAGGGTCACATTCTCTCAGCCTCAGAGGCAAGACATGACCAACTCTCTCTCTCTGCATCTCTCTCATGGTGATGCTAAGGTCATGCAATAATAATAATAATATCCCTTACCCAAAATGCTGAGGACTAGATGTATTTTGGAGTTTTTCAGAGTTTGGTATATTTTTATACAGTATGTCTAATGGGATATACTGGGAGATGGGATCCATGTATGTCTCATATGCATCTCATAGACATAGAATGAAGGTAATTTAATGCACAATATTTTTAAAATAATGTTGTGCTTCTGCACACTGAGCTGATAATTTAGGTTTCAGAAGTCCAGAGAAAGGAGACTCAAGAGACTCTACTCTGGACATTTCTCCTGAGAATGGACTCATGTTTTCAAAAACAGTCATTTCTGGATTTTTGCAACAACAAAAAAGAGGAGCACCACAGACTGCTGGGAACTGCAGTCTAATAAGGCTATAGTACATCTTTCTACAATGTAGATGGACACCTCCATTACATAATTTGTTGAGGATGCTTTGACTGGGAGTTCCTGCATGGCAGAATGGGGTTGGACTGGATAGCCATTCTTGGGGTCTCTTCCAACTCTATGATTCCATGATTCTGTAGCACTCTGAACCTACTGTGATTTTAATTGTTTTTAAATGTATAAATGTATAAAATCTTATCATGCAAGCCATGCACTGATGGACTATTGCACTATAATTTTTTATTGATTGATTTTATACCCTGCCTTTCTCCCAAAATAGGATTCTCTTAAAGGGGTTTGTTTATTATAAAAAGAAAGGAACGTATAATGGCTTGGAATTAAAAATTATGGTAGATAGATAGATAGATAGATAGATAGATAGATAGATAGATAGGTCTTGGAATTAAAAAGTGTGTGTGTGTGTGTGTGTGTGTGTGTGTGTGTGTCTTAAAATTAAAAATCCCTCTTGGAAGTGGGAATGAAATGTGTGGATGCAGCCTGGGTTCTTAGCTCAGCTCAGAAGTTGGAATACAGTGTCTCAAAGCATGAGCAGAGTGTCTCTGAGTATGAACAGAGTGGCTGCCGCTCATTGCTCGAGCAGCTGCACTTTGCTTGATCGAGATGAATTTATCTGATGTAAACACCTTCAGAGGAAGGACTCAGTTTGCATCTGCACTGAAAAAATAATCCAGCTGGCCACTTTAACTGCCCTTGGCTCCATGTTGTGAAATGCTGGGATTTGTAGTTTGTTGCGGAACCTGACAGATGACTCAACAGGTCCTCAAAACTACAGATCCCAAGATTCCATAGCACGAAGCCATAACGGAAGTTAAAGTGGTGCCATCAAGGTGTCGAGGGTAAACGCTCGACCCTCTTTTTGTGTCTTGGGGGGGCTCTTAGCCTCTCAAAATGGTGAAAGGGAGAGAAGAAATCACCCTTTGAAAGAGAGATTTGTGGAACGAATATTTTTTTAAAAAGTTCTCCTGAAGCTCTCAGTTAACGAGAAGAAAAACATGGGTTTCTCTAATCACTAGCTGTATGCTGTCAAGTCATTTCTGACTTATGGTGACCCTAAGGCAAACCTATCACAAGGTTTTCTTGGAAAAATTCTTCAGAGGGGGTTTGTCATTGCCATCCTCTGAGGCTGAGAAGGCGTGACTTGTCCAAGGTCACCCGGGGGGGTGGGTTACATGGCTGAGCCAGGATTTGAACCCTGGTCTGCGGAATCATTGTCCAAAGTTCAAACCACTTGGGGAAACTCAATATCACACAGTTCTTCCAAATTTCAATGGTGCTGCTTCCATTCCAGCCTCTGTCTTCCTCACGCTGGCCTCCATAGCCCTGTTTCCCTGACCTATCCATTCCCAAGCAAGCCTTTCAGTCGGTTTTTATGTTTAGTGCAACTGTGAGATCATTGCAAGGGGGAAAGGAGTGGAGTCATGCCCACTCAAATTACATGACAGCCAGCATATCAGAACTGCTTCAGGATAAACTTCCCACATGTGCATCAACAGTGGAAAAGCAGCACAACTGGGAGGCACTGACAGGTTTTCCCTGTCAATCAGGAGGAGTGCTCCAGCAATGGATGGACTACAGACCAGATATTGAACAGGCAAGCATCATGTGAAAAAGTATGGCCACAGCAGCTACTATCAGCTCAAATTTTACTTTCAGATTTTGAGATCTGGAGCTCGTGACAGTGCTCATTTGTAACTGGGAGGTGCCCTTCAAATGTCTACTGCGTGAGCTGTCCTTCTTTTTAACAGTCAGCTTCTCTACTAGAAATTAAAGAACGCTCAGCCACAAGGCTAGCAAATCATTAGCTATTCTATCATTAAAAACAACTACTGTAGATATTCATGTATAAGTCTAGAAATTTTAGTCAAAAAATCAACCTCCCAAAACTAGGCCAACTTAGCCATGGGGCAATGTAAGTACTGTACTTTTACTTTTACCAAAACAAAGGACCATCCTTTTTCTCTGAATAGAGTGGCAAAAGGCAAGAGTTTAGTCCATCCTGGGAGCACGTAAAAGAAGCATCAATACCCTCTACTCAACCCATAACAGTGCCACTTATGGCCTTTTTGATTGCCCGGGGTGGGGAAATGGTGGTAGCAGTGGCTCTTGGACCTTCTCCTTAAAGGAATACCAAGAGAGTAGAGGAGGTTGGTGCTTCAATTAGGCTCTTGCAGGATGGACTAAGCTCTTGTCTTTTGCTACTCTATGTAGAAAAGAGGATTCCAGTGATGTTGTTCCAGTGATAAGGAATGGGGTTTGAAGGGTTTGAATAAGACATCTGTGCATGTTTGCAGCTTTTTTTGGTATTAAAATCAGTCAAAATTATCACATCAAAGTTAAAGACTGAAATCACTGGTAATATAGGCCCGGTATAGACTGCTAGAAAGCAGCGGTCTGGGGCCAATTTTAGGGCTCAGGAATGTGGAGCATCTGCATGCTCCTGAGCCCTACTGCACACCAATGTCACCATTATGGTGCAACACTGTCCACATGGGAGCCGCCATGATGACACAGGCACTGCACAGCATGCAAATGTCACCATGCCATGTGTGCATCATCAGTGCGCATGAGTGTGCCAATGGTGCCCGGCGGGTTCTTTTTAGTCCTGACGGAAGCTGCACCAATTGTTTGGTGCAGCCTCCTTGCAGCATAAAAATGGGCGGCTACCACCCGCCCTTTCGGGGTGATCTGTCAAGCCTCAATATAACCATTTTCTTTGCTTTGCCTTTACATCTTTTTTGACATATACGTATTTTCTTAGCCTCATCCACAGCTGGTCACCTTTTACTGTAATGCCATCTCATACATTCAGCTTTTAGAGTGAGCACAAACATTTATGCCTGCTGGAATGTTGTAAGTTCTTTGGCATCATTTTCTTTTGCTTCATCCTTTACATCTTTTGTTACATGCTGGTAAAACCTTGACTTATCCATGGGTTAAATCAAAACACTAAATCTTAACAAAGGGTAATAGTCTTTTTGCAGCATGATTATAATATTTTACTTACTTTTATAGTTATGAGGTGTGGCTGTGACCTCACTCTAGGTGGAAGAGAAAGAATTACTTGGCCCAAGGTGCACAGGAAGAGACTGTGTAAAAAAGATCTCATAGCATTCAAATAAAAATGACTTATGGGAAATGAAAACTAAAGCATTACTTTTAACATAATAACTATAACAGGAGCTATATACTTTTAAAAGTAACTTCTCAAACTCTATTTTTTTGGTGTGGATTTTTCAGGCTATGTGGCCATGTTCTAGAATGAGGGATTTTCTCTAAAGGGATTTTATTTAACAACTCAAGTAAATGGTCAATCAATTCCATTTTAAATGTTTTGTAAAATATGGCAGTGAAGCCATCTGGACCCGGGGCTCTATTTTCTTTTAGATTTTGAATTGCCAAAAGTATCTCAAGTTTTGTGACAGGTTCATCCAAAAAATTTGATTGCTCCTTATTCAATTTCGTAATGTTTTTATGATCCAAATATTTTCTAATTGTTTCGCCAGCTCTCATATCCATACATAGTGACTGGGAATACCATGGCTTGGACAATTCTAACTTTAGTGCTCAGTTGTATATCTTTACTCTTTAGGATCTTCTCTATCACTTTCATGGCTTCCTTTCCCATTCCTAATCTTCTTCTCATCTCTTGACTGCAGTCTCCATTTTGAATGATGTTTGATCTCAGGTATGATAAATCTTTTAACTATTTCTATTTCCTTATTGTCTAATTTGAATTTATGTAGGTCCTCCTTGGTCATTATTTTTGTTTTCAGCAGCAAGCCTGCCTTTGTGTTTTCTTCCTTGACCTTCCTTAGTAATTGTTCCAAGTTAATGATGTTTTTCTGCTATTATTATTGTGTCATCCACATATCTTAGATGATTGATGTTCCTTTCCTCCTGTTTTCACTCCTCCTTCTTCTAAGTCTAACCCTGCTCTTCATATGTTTTTTGCATAGAGGTTGAACAAGTAGGATGATACAGTCGGCCCTTGATATCCGCGGGGGGGGGGGGGATCAGTTCCAGATCCCCTCCATAGATACCAAAATCCGTGGATGCTCAAGTCCCATTGTCCTCAATGGTGGCACAGCTGAATGGGGCTTTGCCGCCCTGGCTGCCAAAAGCCCACCTTGCTTTTCTCACCACAATGGGCTGCAGAGGTCTGCTTCCTTTTCCTCCTCCTGCTCCTCCTCTTGCTCCTCCTCTTTTTCCTCCTCCTCTTCCCTCTTCTGCTTTTCCTTCCACCGTTGCTTCCTCATCTTCCTCCTCCTCCTCCTTATGCTTTTCCCTTCTCTTCCTTTTCTTCTTCCTCCTCCATTTCTTCCTGCTGCTGCCACCATGGATCCCAGCATCCGGAGATGGAAAGTTTGGTGGGGGGTGGCAGAGGAGGAGGAAGAGGAGGAGGGAAAGGCAGCAGCATGGAATAGGAGGGAGGAAGAGCAGCAGCAGCAACAGTGAGAAGAGATGGAGAAGGAGGGAGAGGAGGAAGAGGAGGTGGAGGGAAGAGGACAAGGCAGGGGAAAAGTGGCAGAGGGTAAAGGAGGAGGAAGAAGAAGGGAAAGGAGGAGGGGAAAGCAGTGAACACTACAGTAAGCCCTCTGTATCCGTTGACTTGCCATCTGCCACCTCCTCCTCCTCCTCCTCCTCTTCCCCTTCCTCCTTCCTCTGTCTCTTCTTCCTCTTCCTTCTCCACTGCCCCCCTATACAGGCTTGCAATCTGCGGATGCTGGTATCCATGGATGGATATGGAGGGCCTACTGTATTCAGCCTTTGCCTATTGAGAACCATTCTGTTTCTCCATATTCTGTTCTGACAGTGGCCTTTTGTCCTGAGTATAGCTTTCTCAACAGAACTATCAAGTGTATTGGCACTCTCAAGTCTTTGATAGCATTTCATAGACTGGAATATCAATATGCAAAGGTAGCACCTTTGAGACTAAATGAGCCAAAGAAGTCGTAGCATAAGCTTTCCTAGACTTGGTCTACTTGCATCTGAGAAAACAGACCAAGTCTGCAAAAGCTTATGCTACAACATCTTTCATACAGTTTATACAGCATCTGCACTGCAGAAATAATACAATTTGACACCACTTTGATTACCATGTTTCAGTGCTATAGAATTCTGGAAACTGTAGTTTTGTGAGACATTTAGCCTTCTCTGGTGCCGCAACAAACTACAGTTCCTACAATTGCATAGCACTGAGCCACAACAGTTAAAGTAGTGGTATCAAACCGAATTATTTCTCCAGCGCGGATGCAGCCTTTCTCTCAAAAATACTATGAGATCCCTTTGTAGACACTCTATAAGAATTGGAACTAAGTTTAATACTGCAGAGGTCCTGGACGGTTGTTGGAAAACCAGTGAACCATTTGGTGGGAATTTCCTTCCTCGGGGTTTTCTCAATCTTTTCCCTGCTCTTCACTTTTAAAAAGCAGGAGGCTTTCCAAGCGGCCCCTGGGCTGCCCTCCATATTGGAAAAGCCAAGTGCTAACAGGCCACTGCTGGGGGCTGTGCTGACACCATTTGGTCACTGATTGTTTGAAGGTTAGAGCTTAGTGGGTGGCATTGAAACCCTGAGGCTGCCCCCTTCGCTTCTTCTGACTATGGGGCTGCTCCCTCCTCCCTTTTAATTGCCCCCCCTTTCCCTAGGGATCCACAGAAAGGACTGTATATGTAATGGGAGGAAAGAGCCTTCACAGCTAGCCTGAGACACTGACTGGTTTATTTACTCAAACAACAAATATTCAGCTTGCCGTAAGTGCAGTGACACAGGGCAGTTCCTGAATGGGATGAGACAGTGGCTCTTCACAGGCGCCCACCCACGTCGAGGTGGGCTCTTTCTCTTGCAAGGAAATGACAGTTGGAGTCACAGGCTGTGCAACAATGTGAGTGTGAGGCAAAAGATCTCACAAGCTGTTTGCTAATAGCCAGAGGCAAAAGCTCTGCTCCTTATTTTTCTTGCCCTCTTTGCTCTCTTCCCCTACTGCCTGCCTTCAGAGGCCTCATTCTTTTCGCCCTTCTTCATGCAGCTGGCTCTAAACACCAGTGTGGTCTCCAGGTTTCCTCCTTAGATGGGCCCGGGGAAAGGTGGGTGGGTGCTTGATAAATAAACACGCTAGGGCAACAACTTTTTAAAGAACAAAACTGTCCAAAGCTGACCTTTTGTTTGTTATGGCAGCTATCATGAAGGAAGGGTTTCTAGGCGAGAGCAAATTGTTGAAGAGGAAAACAGGAACCCCCTTGGGCAGCTGTGCCTGTTCCTAGATGATCACATAGAGCTTTGGAACATGTAAGCCTTTAAAAAATAAACCAGAGGTACCTCCTATCCACATAAAGTAAACAAAAACAAAAAATGCATATATAAAAACATACAATTATTTTTATTTTATTTTATTTGCTAGAGGTTCTTCAAAAGCTGTTATAGCTCTGCTTGCATATTTTCAGTCAGATGCTGCATCTACACTGCAGAATTAATGCAGTTTGACACCACTTTAACTGCCATAGCTCAAGGCAATTGTCTTCTGACAAAAAAGCAGGGTAAAAATAAAGCTTTTATTATTATTATTTTATTTATGTGATTACATTCTGGGACCTGTTGTTTTGTGAGATATTTAGCTTTCTTTGGTAGAGAGCTCACAACAAACTACAGATCCCAGGAATCCATAGCAATTCACTGAGTTGCAAATATAATAAAATTGATTGTGGAAAGACTGACTCTCAAATCAGATATAAACTCAGAAAAATTAATTTTGGGAGTCTAACTCCCAGAATCCTCCCAGCTTTCGTAATCCTTGGTTGTGATGGCTGCTTGAATCTGTCAGCTAAAGTACAGTAAATTCTCGATTATCCAACATAATCAGGTGGGCTGATAGTCGGATATCTGAAAATGTCGGATAATCCGGAGGGTCCAAGAAAAGCCTTGAAATCACTATGAATTGCAAACTCGCCTTGCTTGCTGCTGCCGCCGCCACACTTGGGGCTGTGTTTTAGGGTGAAGCTTCACTCGCCCTTTTCTCCTTGCCCATCGCCACCACCATGTTTGGGGGCATGTCTGGGGGCACGGAAATGCATACAGTCACGCCCCCAAGCAGCTGCGACATTGGATAATCCGGAATGTCGTATTACTGAAGGATGGATAATCAAGAATCTACTGTACAAAAAAGTAATTTTCCCAAGCTTTATATGACAGAGCTCTGCTGTGGCACTTACAAGATGATAATAAAGAAGGAAAGGTCCTTGTCAGCTGATGGCTTCTATGTCATGGAACAGTGGTTCTGTTCTGGGTTTCAGCCTAGTCTAATGACCTCTCCAGGGTGCTGACCCTGAATTTCCAAACAGGTTCATCCCCTTGAGCCACTCCTTTGAAACCTGGATGAGTTTCTCTTTCCCACTGAAATGGAAGCCTTCAGCTGCCACAGGCTAGTGCAAAGGGCAAAGTCCTCCCCAAAGTGGGAAGAGGCCAGGGGGGAAAAAATCCTTTTGTCCTAAATACATCTAGGGATGCCCTGAAGGTGCACTACAGCCATTGTCCAATATCCGTATCAGTATGTCTATAAGAAATGGTCAACAGGTTTGACCCAGCATGATCCATGTGCTCATGATTACCGGTTTTCACTAACTATTGGTAGAGCCAATTGAATTATTTTTAAATGTCCACAGAGACTGCAGTCAAATTGTACTGAGAAAGCAAGAATTTTGGTGCATCTAATGAAATCCACAACTCAAGATGCTCAAAAGGCTGTTGTTTTATTACTGGGGAACCCTCCCCCACCCAGCACATCTCAGCCTGTGAATCATCTTAAGGCCTTCTTAATCATAAATGGGCAACATATAAATACATAATATAACATGCAATTATTATTACATTAGTACACTGTCTGAGGACTCTTCATACTTATATAGAATTTAGCATTAAAAATTTTTGGACCAAGAACTCTCAAACCAATGAACAAAGACTGAAGGATTTTAACGTCTTTTAGGCAGGATTGTTATGTTGTCGTTGTGTGTCTTCAAGTTGTTTCTGACTTACAGTGACCCTAAGATAGGTTTTTATTGGCAAGATTTGTTCAGAGGAGGTTTGCCATTGCCTTTCTCTGAGGCTGAGATTGTGTGACTTTCCCAGTGTCACCCAGTGGGTTTCATGGCTGAGCTTGGAATCAAACCCTGGTCTCCAGAGTCATAGTCGAATGCTCAGACCACTACATCACACTACACTATGTATCTGTATGTTGTCTTTTTATGATTTCACATAGCCTCCTAGACTTAAGAATACACACAGTCTGAAATGCGTTGGACTTTTTTTACCAATAAAACAACCATCTGCCAAGCTGCACTGGCCATACCATAAGGAAGAGATGTGATGTTCCCCAAGAAGGTAAATTGATTCACTCTTGCTTGCCAAGCTGCTGCAGACACAGCAAATTGAATAGGGGTGCAAGTAGCATATGGATCCCGGAACACTGAAAACTTTAAGATAATTATTTCTCTCCTCATGTTAGGGAAAGGGCTTAAGTCTTTTTGAATCACTAGAAAAAGATCTCAGTGTGAATTTGATATATCTCCAATATCTGCCTCCAGTCCACAGGGGATGTACATGGTGCGCTCAGCCCTTAAACATTCAGGTGTGGCTATATGCACCCACCAGCGCTATCTTCTTAAAACTCCACTGACACAATTTTGAAGAGACATGGAATGTAGATTTTAAAAAAACCAATTATAAATGGCTAGGGGAGAATTATAACACACACACACACACGAGAATGAAGAACTGGGAAGCAGAACAAATAGTTTGTGTGATGTCAGCCTATGAGTGTCTAGAACTCAAAGCTAAGCTTAAAAAAATCCATGGGCTAATAATGTATGAAGAGTCTTCTACACTAGAGATGGAGGGACATCATTAACCCCTTGACATTATTTTACCAAATCCATCCACATGATGAAATCCATTCACATAATATGCAAATAGAATGTGATCCCACCACACTCCTTTTTCCAGGAAAACTGGCAGCACACAGTAACCAAAGGGATCCAAACAGTAGGTGATTGGCTAAAAGTACAATCCTAACTGGTTGGGAGGGGAGGAGGACAGGATAATTCATGGGTCACTTATCTAAACACTAATGGGGGCTTTATATGTTTTATTGTTCTGAATAAAAAACCTATTTAAAGCCACAGTCATGGCTTGTGATAAGAGCCATCCAGCACTCTAAAGCTTTTTTGCTGACCAGGGACTGTGTGCAATGACGACACCAATGGGAATAGGTTACAATACCAGTGGAAGTGTGTATGTCCTCCCTTTTGATTACCTGCCCCAAAAAAACCCCACAAATAATATGCAGCAGCTGGTTATGTGTAGTCACAAATAATTCTCAGACACTTCCTTCCTGTCAGTCATTTTAATTTGTAATGATGCTGTGTGTAGCTGCCAGAATACACACAGACGCAAATAGATAAGAACACACTCAGGAGAAGTGAAGACAATTGAATGTCTTCAGTTGTCAACTGTTGCCACCTCAGTGCCTACAATAGGCCTTCAGTCTAAGAGGAGGGCACTGGTAAACCTCCTTGAACTGATCTTGCCAAGACAACCCTATGATAGAGCCACCATAAGTTGGAGTTTACTTGAAGGCACATAACAGCAACACAATAACAACATCCTCACTCTAGGACAGATTGGTGGTAGGAGCATCACTAGGAGTGTGGGGTGTGGACCACACCAGATGACACACTTAGGAGGGTGATATCACTGCTCCCCAAACATCTGTCCTTTAGCAGAAATGGGCTGAGGTGTTTGCCTGCATTCCTTTAAAATGCTGGAGATGGTGTGAGTGGACCAAGGCTGAGTGGGAGGAGAAAGAAGAGCCGCTGTTGTTTCTTTTAAAAATTCAAATTAAATTTTAAAATTTTGATATGTTTTTGAAATGTTTAATTCTTTTTATATTTTCTTTAAAAAGTCACATCTTACCAAATTTTCACTTTATAATATAATATACTGTAATAACTTTATTACGGCCATTTGGCCAGCTTCTCGGCCTTTTGGCTAAGATCAAGTGTAGTAAATTTTCACTTTAACCAAATGAAACTATGTATATGTAAATTACTATTATTATTATTATTATTATTATTATTATTATTATTATTATTATTAACCTTTATTTATAAAGCGCTGTAAATTTACACAGCGCTGTACATACAGTCTTTTTAATTAGACGGTTCCCTACCCTCAGGCTTACAATCTAAAAAGACACCACACAAAAGAAGAAGGGAGTAGTGGTGGGGAAAGGGATGAGCTCCAGCAGTTCTTCTCTACCTCCAAGGCCTGGACCAAGGCAGATGGACTGGAGGGAGGGCTTGGCTTCATAATGGATGGTTAATCTTCATCCAGGGAGGCAAGCGAGAATTATGCAATGCCTGGGAAGGTTTCTCTGAACAGGATGGTCTTCCACTCCGTTTTGAAGCTGGTTAAAGAAGTGATGGCTCTTGTTCGCGGGGGAAGAAGGTTCCAGGAGTGAGGGGCAGTGAGTGAAAAGGTGCGAATCTGAGATGGGGCAGAGGAAATCCTGGGCTGGGACAGCAGACCTAGACTACCAGAGCGGAGGGCCCTAGTGGGAAGGTGAGGAGAAAGAAGGTCTGATAAGTAAGGAGGGGCCAGCCCATGGAGGGCTTTAAACGTCGACAGCAGGAGTTTATACTGAATATGGAAAGGGAGGGGGAGCCAGTGAAGGGATGCCAACAAAGGAGAGATATGGTCAGAGTGGTGGGCGGATGTGATAATGCGTGCAGCTGAATGCTGGACAGAAATTAAAGGACAGAGGTGAGAAAGAGGAAGCCCTGCCAGGAGGATGTTACAGTAATCAAGTCGTGAGATCACTAGGGCATGGACCAGGATCTTGGCAGTAGAGGCGGAGAGATATGGTTTGATTTTGGCAATATTGTACAAAAGGAATCTACAAGCCTTGGCTGTGGTCTGGATCTGAGGGATACACGACAGAGAAGAGTCAAAAATAAAACCAAGACTGCGGGCTTGCTGGACTGGTTGAACAGAAGTGCACATTTAGGCTGTGCATATGATATTGTAATTTAAAGATATAGTTTTAAATTTTGTTAGTTGTTTATGTTACAGCTATTGCCATTAAATTTAGTGATATATGGGAATCAAGATTTTTGAAAATTTAATTTAATTTAATTTTTAAATTTAAAAATGTTGATTAAAAATTTTAAAATTACAATCATACCATCACATTTAAACATACAAAATACCTCAATCACAACATCATCTTTAAACAAACCATTTCAGGGTAAGAAGGAATCTCTTCCAATAAATCAATAGCTTAGAAAAATATACAGTATATCTATATCATATATAGATATATTTCAAATTATATAGAGAGAGCATAAGCATTTCATCTCTTGCCTTTCTATACTTTATTATTTCCTAATCTCTTCTTCCCCTTCAAACCTTATTCTCCATCCATATCCTTCCATTATTTTCTCTCTGCCCCACCCTTCAATTACTTAACTCACTTCAATCAATCCATACTTCTTTCTTCAATCTTCCTTCTTATGCCTGCTGGATTATTTGGTATTGTATGATGACCTTCTTGTTTTTGGAATCAAGATTTATGAGTAACATTAGTACAAAAAAAAAAAAAACATTACTGAGGATTTGTATGATGCGGCATGGAAGAATGGAATGTTGCGGGGGGGGGGGAGACACCATGAATTATCCTACAGGATGACACCAGTCCTAGTGATGCCACTGACTGGTGGTATAAGAGCTCATGACTTGTAGGCTGTCTCAAATGCCATCCCAAATACTTCCAGAAGTATCCCAGAAAGGGGCATCCAAAGCTGGAGTGTTGATTTCTTAGGGGTACAAACCCAAGACATTTTGACCTGTGTTTTTTTTAAGGTGCATTACCAGATTTTAATCATGTGAAACTGCTATGAAAAACCACTCATGAGAAATAGTCATGGTCTTTGTAAATCAATGCACTGAAAGGCATGAGAGTGTGTTGTAACTAGGTGCCCACAGCATTTTGATTATTCCAAAGATGCATTAACAGAATGAACTGCTGAGCCTTCAAGCTACAGGCACTGTAGCATGCCTCTCAGTGCAGTTGTGTACATCTGCTTCATAGAAAATCCAGGACATAAGCCAGAACTACTGTATGAGCCCCTTTCCACTGGGGACAATGGAAAGCAAGGCAACTAGTCAGGCTGCCAGAAGGCGTCACATGCTGCGTACAAGGAGAAACACTTTCCAGATCAGTTCTGTCCTTATTTCCTTAGGTGCTAAGAAAAAGACAGAACATTTGTTAGCTCCACTTGTAATAATTCAAAAAGAACAGAGATTTTATAGGAAGTGGGAATTTATTGTAATAGTGGGTGTACACAGAAGGCAAACATAGTATCACAGGTGGAATGTTGGACCAGAACTCCAGAAGACCAGGGTTCGAATCTCCATTGGACCATGGAAACCTGCTAAATGCCCTTGGGCAAGTCACACTTTCTCAGCCTTAGAAGAAGGCAACAGCAAACCCATAATAAAATCATGCCAAGAAAACCCTATAATAAGGTCACCAGAAGCTGGAGTAGACCTGAAGACACAAACAGCAAACCAGATTCAGCCAAATTATGGGAAAGTTACTTTTAGGACTGCAACACCCAGAATATTCAGATAGCATGGCTACTGGCCATATTGTCTTAGTGGTTCTGGGAGTTGTAGTTCTTAAAGTAATATTCCCAAACTCTTGATGTAACCTGGAGCAAGAAATATGAGGTCTTCTGAATACTGTTGGATTACAGCTTCCATCATTCCTCATCAGAACATATCCAATACGATTTCCATCTAGCTATAGGTAGGAGTGCTCCTGGATCCATCTCTCCAAATGTCAGCTCAGATAGATGTGATGGTCAGGAGTGCCTTTTATCAGCTCTGGCTGATAACACCAATTGCACCTCTTCCTAGAATTGGAGGACCTAAAGGTGGTAGTGCATGCCCTGGTAGCCTCAAGGCTGGGTTTCTGCAATCCACTCTACATTGAGCTATGTTTGTACCAAATCTGGATACTCCAACTGGTTCAGAATATGACAGCTAGATTGATTATGGGTACTTCCATGAGTGATCACATCATACTGATCTTAAAATCACTCCACTGGCTGTCAATTAGTTTCCATGCAAAGTACAAAGTCTTGGTTATTACATTTGAAGCCCTACATGGTTTGGGTCCAGGTTACCTACAGGATTTCCTTCTCCCATACAATCCACCCTGTACACTCAGATCCTCTGCGAAATGTTTGCTCCAACCAGCCAGGAGTAGGCTGGCAAGGGCTCCCCAGAGGATTTTTTCATCTGTAGTATATCTTTCTTTACATCCTATGGTTGCTTCCCTACTTTTGACTAAGGACTTTATCACACATGTCATGTCACAATTGAGCTAGGTTAGTAACAGAAACATGCTGGTTTTGCATCTATCTTTACCACACATTCTCTGTGGTGTTGCTTTGACAGTTCATGGCTGTGTGATCTGATTTCTGCACTGCTGCCATAATGCTACCTTCTGACCCTTGCATGCTTTCTGTGTCTGCCAACAAAGAGATGAGAATCTCTACTCATGAGGGAAAAAAACCTGACATTTCTTCTTTGGCTGTCAGAGAGGTAGGAAAAAGCCAGCTCCACTCTCACCTACCGAAGAAGAAATGAGAGTCTACACTCACAAGAAAATGAAAGAAAATGAGAAACAAAAACAGCAACAACAGCCTGCTCTGGAATAATGATGGGGGAAGGAGGAGGTGTAGAGAGAAAGAGACACTGACACCATATGACTTCCCAATATCAAAACTGCCTATTGTACCTGAGGACTAATGCTACAGCAGCACATTTGGGGCTTATTGATCAATGACAAAGTGTGTCCTAGCAGCACTTGTTGGGCAAGAAAGCAATGAGATGGAGATGGTGTGTGTTAAGTATTGCCAAAGACACAATTATCTAATTTTAATGACCACAGAAGATCTATAAGAGTTCATCCTAGATAATGAGAAAATTGAAATAGTCAAAGACTTCCCATACCTTAGATCAAACATTAATCAGAACAGAGGCTGCAGTCAAGAAATCAGAAGAAGACTAGGATTGGGAGGGGTAGCTATGAAGGAAATGGACAAGGTCCTAAAGAGCAAAGATATAACTCTGAACAATAAAGTGAGGATCATCCAAACCATTATATTCCTCATCACCATGTATGGATGTAACAGCTGGACTGTGAAGAAAGCTGACAGAAACAAATAAACTCTTTTGAGAAATGGTGGTGGTGAAGAGTACTGAGGTACAGTAGATAACCAAGAAGACAAACAAACGGGTTCTTGAACATGTCAAGCCCAAACTGTTTTAGGATGGCTAAATTGAGGC
This sequence comes from Sceloporus undulatus, assembly GCF_019175285.1. NCBI lineage: Eukaryota > Metazoa > Chordata > Lepidosauria > Squamata > Phrynosomatidae > Sceloporus > Sceloporus undulatus. The sequence goes on from NC_056523.1 coordinate 253,144,444, forward strand.
TGTTGTATTTTGACCACATCACGAGAAGGAATGAATCATTTGAAAAGACAATAATGCTAGGAAAGGTAGAAGGCAGCAGAAAGAGAAGGAGACCACATGCAAGATGGTTGGACTCAGTCAGAGAGGGCATGGGCCTGAGACTGCAGAACCTAAGCAGAGCAGTAGGGAACAGGGGTCTTGGAGAGGTCTCATTCTCAGGATTGCCATGGGTCAAGGTCAACTCAAGGGCAGTTCATCAATAACATCAACAGTATTGTTGATAAACAAATTAAACTAGACCTTGGAGAAATTATTTTGTGGGACTATAATTCCCAGGATTCCTCTGCCAGCATGGTTTCTGGATGTTGTAGCCCAATGAATATACTGGTAGACTCACAAGTAGTAATTTTCCATGCTGTGAATTATACTGTTGAAAGCAAGAAAGCTTGCAATACTCAAGAATGGTATTTCTTTTGCTCTGGTATCTGAATCCATCATCCCTGGGCTTAGAATCCTTTTGTCTTTTGCATGAGGACCCATTTCAGGTTTTTATGTTGTTGGGGTTTTTTTTCTTTGTTTTTTAAAAAGGAGAACCTACAAGCATGAAGTTCATCCACCTCATTCTAAAGGACCTGATATGAAATAAAGGAGATAGAATGTCTCTTGGGAATCAAAATTGCAGAAGGGAACAATTCCTATGCAGACATGTCCTTAAGAATCATTACTTGCCTCTCTTCCTTGGCATAAGATGGGCAGAAAATAAAAGAAATAGACTGATTTCTGCTCGACTCTTTGGATGAAATATAGAAAACAGAGGTTAGAGTCCTTCATCTTTTTTTTATTTTTTTTTATTTACAACACATAAAAAACAAAATTCTATAAATTTACATCTTATGTTCTATTATATGTCTTGTCACATTATCATAATTCAAAATTTCACTTCCTTTATTCTAACGGTAAATACTCTTGTTACCTTTGTTATATTCCATATAGTCTTGTATCACACCATAACCATTAAGCAAATATTCTCCATTTTATCAATACAATATGTACCCAAAAAAAGACATATTGTTGCATTTGCATTATGTTTCTGTGTTCTCTAAATGTTTATTACTTTAATTTTTAGTTATGTATACCTGCTCTTTCCCCTTCTTGCCATCTTTTTTTGCAATAATTTGTTACTGGGGTCCATTCCTCGTCAGTCTTCTTCACATCTTTATAGTTTATCCAGGTGATAAGTTTGTCCATTTCTTCCATATCAGACAATCTTAAAAGCCATTCATCTACTGCATATCTTGATTTTTCCATTTCTGAGCAATTAACATTCTAGCATCAGTAACCATATATAACAAAATTTTCCAGTGTTTTTTTGTTAATTTGGGGATCTATCTTATTTACCATATTTAATAAATACATCTCTGGGATAAACTCAAATTTCATTTCAAGTATTTCTGCTCTCAAGACCAGCAGTGGAACCTTTCTAGTGGAGTGGAAATGTGACATGAGCCTCATACTCCATCGCTTGGTATGGGTCTCTTATTCTGCCTTATGAAAAGGCTGGCCCTCTTCCTGACAGTCAGTTTTACTGGATAACTCTGGGTTTTAGTACCAGGAGAAAGGGAGAAAAGTTTCCTTGCATCCACTTTCTCTACACTATACATCTATGCACAAACCTCTACCATGTGTCTCATGCCTCCGTAATTGCCTCCATAACTACCTGAACTAAACTGTTGTAGCCTTTCCACATGAAAGATTTACTGCTTTTGAATGGCAGCCCTCCTACCCAAAAGCATTCTGTGGATCCATTCTCCTAAGATGGTCTTAATATATTACCAGTGGATTGTTACAGGCCACAAAACCTTCTGGGAATAGTTATAAAACAATTCATTTTTTGTTCATAGAATTCATATGTGTCTTGGAACTGACATAATGGAAATTTTTCCCATTATAACATTTTGGATGTAACAGCATGTGTTTTGCCTTCCTGGGAGCAGCTAATTTACAGTGTTTGAAAAAGGCAGTCTAACCTGCGGATGCAAAACTTCTAACAAAACCACCTGTATTTTACTCAGGCTTTGTTGCAGAGGAATATTTGTTGAGGGCAGTAAATGGGAGGTAGTATCCATACAAGATCATTAATCTTTGCAGCTGCAAGATGTGGTAGATTATAGTCATTTTGATTTTTGTAGGAGATAAATACTGTGTTGGTTACCATGCTCTATGTGTGGTCTTCAAGGAGAGAGGTTTGTACTTGCACTCTTGGTTAGATTGTTCTTCTGCAAAGTGCAGGTGGTGTGGGAGCATGTTAAATCCGAGGAATTCAGCTGCAAGGCTACATTGATATTAAATATTTGTGGCTTAGCAAGTGGCTAATTAGATGCAACCCTAAGAGAACATGACTCCCTAAACAGATCAATGCAATTGTATTACATATTTTGAAAATGGCACCTATAAACCATGGAGCTATCAGAAGAACAGAATCAGAAAGCATTAGGTGTTGACAAATAATATAAAACAGAAGAGGACAAAGTTCAGCACTCAGGGCTTTTTTACAGCATCTCCTGACCACCCCAACTCTCCAGACCACCCATTTTATGGCCCAAGAGGGTTTTAATTGACTCTTCTTGAAGGAGATTATTGCATTGTATTTAAAGCAATTTATCCCTAACAGGATACAGTCGTGTTTAATTTTAAAACTGGATGTTATCTCATGTAGCCACAGCCAAACGAGTGCAACTCGTATGCTGCCCAGATCCCAGCTGCGCTTATCCTGTGGCTTTTCAAAAACAGTAAGCTCCCATTTTTAAAAAGCCATTGGATAAGTGTGGTTGGGATCCAGGCTGCATATGGGTTGCACTTCCCTGACCATGGCTGTGTGTGATAACACCTGCTTTTGAAATTAAACAGGACTGTATCCTGACAGGAATAAGTTGCTTTAAATACAGTGCCATAATCTCTGAAGCCTCCTTCCTCCACTCACTTTTTACCTTTGTCATCAGTTTACTTCGGTTGCTGCAAGCTAATTTCAAAGTGCAAAAATAGTATGTTGTTATTGTTATGTGCCCTCAGATCATTCTGACTTACAGAGTCCCTAGGGTAAATCTATTATGGGGTTTTCTTGGCAAGATGTGTTTTTTCCATTGCCTTCCTCTGAGGCTGAAAAAGTGTGACTTGCCCAAGGTCACCTAGTGGGTTTCCATGGCCAAGTAGGAATTCAGACCCTAGTCTCCAGAGTCATAGTCCAATGTTCAAACCACTATGGCCCCATTCCCACTGGGTTATAAAGCAATGAATCTTACTGCGAGTCTGCCTCGGATTGAGTTCCCCAGTCCTGTTCGAATCATGTCCATCGTTCCCATTACAAAAAGGAGCAAACGGACTTGGTTTTTCTTGACCCATGTTCTCATTCCCATTGATATTTCTCTGTTGTATTTTGATGCAGACTTTTTTGATCCCCGTTTCCATTGCCTGTCTTGAACCATTTTTTTCTTTTTTTAACCTGTCAATCAAGCACTAAGGTGATTAGACATCACAGTGACATCAGTTGCTTTGATGCATTTTGATGCAGGCTTTTTTGTTCCCCGTTTCCATTGCCTGTTTCGAACCATTTTTTTCTTTTTTAAGCTGTCAATCAAGCGCTTAGGCGATTAGATGTCACAGTGACATCAGTTGCTTCAATGCATTTTGACGCAGGCTATTTTTGTTCCCTGTTCCCATTTGCATCTTTCAAACCTGTTTTTCTGTTTTGTTTTGTTTTAACAGTCGACAGTTTGCTGAAGCACCTGAGCGTTTGGGTAGCTAGGCATCATTGTGATTGGAAGATGGGAAGAAGAAGAGGAGGAACAAGAAGAAGAAAGGGAGAAGAAGAGGGGGCTGGCTTGGTGGCTAGAGAATTTGAGGAGACAGACTGGCCGTGCAAACCCACTGGGAGACCTTGGGCAACTCACACTCTCTCAGCCTCTCAGGAGAAGGTAAAGGCAACCTCTCCCTGAAGAAACTTGCCGGGGGAACTCTGCAAGGTCGCCACAAGTCAGCAAAGATTTGAAGGTACATAACAATAACAACAACAACAACAACAACAACAACAACAATAACAGAAGAGGAAGAGAAGGAAGGGGAGGAGAAAGCAGCAGGAGGAGGAGGAAGAACAGGAGAAGGAGGAAGAGGGGAAGAAGAGGAGGAGGAGGAGGAAGAGGGAAGGAAGAAGAGGAGGAAGAAGAGGGAAGGAAGAAGAAGAGGAAGAAGAGGGGTGGAAGAAGAGTAGGAGGAGGAGGAAGAAGATGAGAGGAAGAAGGGGGGAGGAAGAAGAGGAGGAGCAGGAGGAAGAAGAAGAGGAGGAGCAGGAGGAAGAGAAATAAGAAGGGCCCCTCCCCCAGCCAGCAACAAAACCCAACTCCCAGGACTCGGGGCAGGGGAGCGCACGCACACCAGAGAGAGGGGCTGCATCCACACTCTTGGCACCACTTTCACTCTTTTCTGGCTCTAGGCTATGGAATTCTGGGAGTTGGTGTATGTTGTCGGGCCCAGAGTGAAAGAGGAGGAGGAGTGAAAGAGGAGGAGGAGGAAGAGGAGGAAGAAGAAGAGGAGGAGGAAGAAGAGGGGAGGAAGAAAAGGCGGAGGAGGAAGAATAAGAGGAGGAGGAGGAAGAATAAGAGGGGATCCAATTCAGATCCAAAGGTCTTCCCATGTGTGTGTGTGTGTTCCCAGTCCCACAACAAACTCCAACTCCCAAGAGGGGTAGGGGAGCACACAGATGCGTGCACACCAGAGAGAAAGAGAGACTGAGGCTGCATCTACACTGGAGAAATCACCCAGTTTGGCACTGCTTTTAAGCATCCTGGCTCAAGGCTATGGCATTCTAGGAGTTGGAGATTGCTGTGGGCCCAACTCCCAGAATTCCACAGTCTACAGCCAGGAAAGAGTGAAAGCGGTGCCAAACTGGGTAATTCTCAAGTGTAGATAAAGCCTAAGTCTCTTTGTCTCCCTCTCTTTGGGACCCCCGTGCCCCAGTCTAGCTATGGGCCTGCTACACATGTGATCGCTTCCTGCACCACCGAGGAAAGGCTACGCAAATGGGAAAATGGTGCTGGGAATGCCAGGAAAGAGAACAAAGCGAGTGACACTCCTAGACCAGCCCCTTTAACATTGGCCCCTCCCATCCTAAAATACTCAAATCGGACATCCAACGTTCCCATTAATTTATCTTGGATCAGACACGGTCCCTGGGAAAAGAACCGCTGGAAAAGTGGTGTCAGGATAATCCAGGTTATCCACCGCTGATTCGAGTTTTTGCTAGAGAAATTGACCAAATTAGAATTGGACACGAATTCAAATGGGAATGATGTCCCTATAATCCAATTCTTGATTCGCTTTATAACCCAGTGGGAATGGGGCCACAATCATTCTGGCTTCCAAAAAGTAGTTTGCACTCAATTAATTCAATGGAGGGAGAAGAGAGGGAGAGTGGAGTCTTGCCCTTCTCAATAGGCTCAGGCAAAATGAAGCTCCTGTAGCCTTTCCTAGCGTGTCTGTTCTTCCTCATGAATAACTTCTGCCATCTTGAGCACACTCTGCTGTTGCTTGGCCATACAGCCCTAATTTTCCTCTGTTGAATGTTGGGTGTGTAAATCTGGGGCCCTTTCACACTATACAATTATAGCACTATCAATCTACTTAATTGCCAAGGCTGCATTTTATAGAATCCTGGGATTTGTAGTTTCGTAAGGGTCTAGAGTTTTCTGGCTGAGAATACTTCATGAAACTACAGTTTTCAGGATTCCACGGGATGGTAGCATAACAGTTAAAATGGAATCATTGTGCCATAATTGTGTAGTGGAAAAGGACCACTGGAGAGTAAGCAGGGACAATAGTTGCTGATCTTCATCTTTGCTGATGCCACCAAACACTTCTCCATCCATTTTGGGACAGATGGTGGTGAGTGAACAAGCAGCATCAGTAAAGGTGAGGAGCAAGGCCTCAGCAGGGGTTCCCCCAATGTGAACCCTACTAAGCCTTCTTGTGCCGGCCTGTGAAATCAGCCCTGCAGGAAGTGGTTGACTACTCTTACTCTGTTTCTCTCTTCTCTCTCAACAGAGACAAAAGTCAGAGACAGATTGGTCTGGATTCAGATTCAGTATGTTTATGTGTGTGTGTGTGGGGGGCGTCATGGATGCCTGTTGGTTCTGCTGTCAGTGGGTAGGTAGGCAAGCATTCACATGGCATGACAGTGAGTGAGGGGGAAGGGAGACACATCTAAGTCAGGGCAGTGTCAGAAAGTATGTTCTCTTTATTAGGGGTGAAGTTTTGAGGATGAAGCCAAGTGAAGTGAGTGACAGACTATCTCACCATGGTGGCATCCTCCACACCTCATCTCTGTCAAGAGTAAATCTTTGGTTCTCTCTCCCTCCACTTCAGTTCAGGATGATGGTGAGTTCCCACAACCTTGGCTCATCCCACCCCCATATATTGTAGCTGGGATCAAACACAAAACTAGGAAAAAATTATTTTGCTAGGCCAAGATGCAAAGCAGGTAGAGCTTAAAGCAAATCTTCACTAGTGTTTCTACTCTGTGTTGTGCAGATTAATGGTGCTGGGATGCATATCCATGGCCATCCGAAGGTGAAAAGGCACCTAAGCACCATCCAGCAAGAGTTGGACAGCTAGATAAAAGGAAGAGCTGTTGCTCTCTTGGGCCCTGTCTGCATGGGCCAAAAGCCCCCCCCCCCCCGCCACCCTGTTCTGGTCCTGGATGCTGTCACAGTCAATGTTGAAGGTCTAAGGTAGCAGTGAAGCTGAAACTAACTGCAGCATAAAATACAGTGCCATATCCATACTGTCAACAAAAGTCATCTGTTAAGGACATGAACCTTCAGAGCTGCAGTTTCCCATCATTCTGGAGAGGGAAAATCTTTAATATGAAGCATTCATTTAAAAAAAAAACAACCCAATGTATTGTATGTGTTAATTGAATAGAAAACAATTCTTGATGTAATGCCATTGTGCTGTATATGTTCCCACCCAAGTCTCACATCATTGGTTGGCAAGGGTGGGGAGATGCACAGACAGTTACAACACAGCACACATTGTTTGCATTAGATCATGCAAAGAAGAGAATAAGGAGACTTAGAGTAGTGGTGATTCCATGCTTTGTGTTACAGCTAATTTGGATCATAGAGATAAGTTTAGGGAATCTTAAAAAAAACAACAGAAAACATAACCAAAGACAGTAGAGCAAAGGATGGGATTTCTGTAGCTGGAGTCTTTTCTTTCTTTCTTTTTTTACTACCATAGTTTAGTAATGGAGCACTTGTTTTGCATGCAGACAATTTCAGGTTCAGTCACTGTTATCTCTAGCTAAAAGTGATGGGAAAGAGATCTCTGTCTGAGACACAGTTATTAATTGCCTTTAGAATGTTTTGGACTTATGGAAATCCTGTAAGTGAAAGACTTCCAAGAGTCCTGGTTATGAACTTGCAAACTCAGGGCTGTAGTTTCCTTGACTGAGATAATCCATCTTTAATTTGTTCTTCCTCTTTTCCTTCCGCCTTTACCTTAATATTATCAAATTAGTTATGTTGTTTCATGAAATGTCCAAAGTATGATAGCCTAAGCTTAGTCGTTTTGGCATCTAGAGAGAATTCAGACTTGATTTGCTACAGAACCGATTTATTTGGGGTTTTTGGCAATCCATAGTATCGACAGAACTTCCCTCCAGAATCACAATTCAAATGAGTTGATTCTCTTCCTAACAGCTATCTTACTGTCCACCTTTCACAACCACCCATAGAAATTGAAAATACAATGGCAGAGGTGATTCTCTCTCTCTCTCTCTCTCTCTCTCTCTCACACACACACACACACACACACACACACACTTAAGAATCTTAGGTGCGGTACAGACGGCTCTAATGCACTGTACTGGCACCGTACTAGGGTTAAGGGACCGCGCAGCAACCTCATGGTCCCTAACCCTAGTATGGCACAGAGCTGTAACAATGGCGGCGCCCTGTATACACGGGTGCTGCCATTGTTATGTAAGTGCTGCACGGCATCTGCCATTACCATGTGGATCTTACATAACCAGTCGCCGTAGCACACTTGTTACACCGCCGCTGCGGCTTTAAAAGAGCCCAGTTTTTGCGGGTTCTTTTTCCTCCGCAGAGAAGCCACATGGTTTGGCGGCTGCAGCTTCCCTGCAGAGGAAATAACGCCGCTGCCAGACCGGACAACATGGAAGGTATGTACCAGGCCTTATATAGTTATTTCATAGCTGCCCTTCCAAGTTATCTTCTTTTTGTGATTTCTTGACTACGGTCTCTATTTTGATTAATATCTGGGCCAAGAAAATTTTAAACTACTTCAATGTGTTCATTACACCCTGTAATGAGATTACCTGAGGCCCTGAGGAGTGATTGTCACCCAGTAATGGTATTACTGGTCTAAATGGATACAGTAACCCACACCAACACTTGAAAAAGTTACATATCCATGCTGACTGGGAATTCTGGGAGTTGTAATCCAAAAATAACTTTTCTAAGGTGTTTTCTGACCTGCCAATTGGCAGTTTACAAATTTCTTAAAATGGCATCTCAGGAGAAGTAGCTCCTTCACTTTCCTACAGGACCAACTGTGCTTGCCAACAATTAATTGTCTCCCCCATCCTCAAAAGTAAAACAGATAAGAAGCTGTGCCTTTGTACTTGATCACCTATGGTGAGCACAGAACCATCATACTCAGCGATCTTAGGGCTTGTCAGGATATACTGATCTATGAAAAGTATACAATACATCCACTACACAAGTCAAGAGACAGTGACTCCAAAGGAAAAATTTGAGAATGCATAAGCTATGTTCTGCATTAGTTAGATGAATGTGATCTCATAGCCATTCTGCAATATATTTTCCATACCAACCTCCTCCACATAGGCGTGCGCTTTCTACAGGTGGGATACATTTTCATAGGGGTTTTGAAACTTGGGAATCTGGAAGAACAAGCAGTAAGGCCAAACATCTGTCATCACATTAGCCCACCCAATACATTTGATGCTGACTAACATGCTCCCCATAACAATATGTTCCTGATAACTAGCTTGATCTGAGAAGCCACAGTCCTGTCAACACACCAGCCTTCCACTGCACCTGAAATAACTCAGATCCTGGATGGAATGCCACCTAGGTTCTTCCTTCATTCCACTACACCCAAACATTGCTTGCCTGAAGTCTTGTTTGAAAATATATTTATGAAAATGCAATGACAGGCAGGCATGGAACTGCTTGTATCCACAGAGTGGCAACATTACCAAACTATGAGGCCAGAGTATTATAGGGTTGCCAGGTGAAAGAAAGAACCTTGAACCTTTAACAGTTGTGTAGAAGAGGAAAATTCAGCAGGTTTGCACAACAATCAGCACTTGCTAAAAATCCCTTTTTACACAGCTTTGAAAAGTGAAGGAGTTGTGTACTTTATTTCACCTGGTAACCCTAGTTTAAGATGGCAAACTCTTCCATGAGATAATTACTCAGGTCCATTTGAAAGGATTGCTCTCAGGGAGCAGGACTGGTGAACTAAATAGAGGCAAATAGAGTTGCAGACCAAAATTTTTTTGAAATAAAGGTCACAGTGGGGATTGTGTGTCTATTCAGGCACTGTTGGGTAATAACATTCTAGAACAGGGATGCAAAAATCTCTCAAGTCTTGACTCTGTTGTGTTTCTGAAAATCATACCTGCATTTATTTCCTGTTCTTAGGTCATACTAGGTTTGCAGGCTTTTGTGTCCCTTTTCCCATGATTTTGTTGTTGTTGTTGTTGCTTTGTGCCTTCACGTTGTTTCCAATTTATGGTTACCCTAAGGAGATTAGCACACTGGCTTTTATACCTGTGCTAGGTGTGGGATGTAAATGCACAGGGATGGATTCTATTGTACAGCTCCGTCACTGGCAATACTCATTCCATACCCCACCTGAGCTTCTCCCGGACCTTTTAAAGAATGGAATTTTCCTGTTCTTTAAAAGGTCAGGGAGAAACCTGGTTCAGGTATGGGATGAGTACTGCCTCGGGATGGAGCTATGCGACAGAATCTGTCCCTATGCATTTACATCCCACGCCTAGCACAGCAATAAAAGCTGGTGTGCTAATCTACCAAGGCAAACATATAACAAGCAGCTGCCCGCCTCATCGGGCAGGCCGCTTTGCCGCCGGGAGCCACGCGGCAAGGCTTCCAGGCTCGCCCCAGCATGCATTGCTGGGGCAAGCTGTGCTGCTATTAGGCTGGTGTGAGGAGGAGAGGTCCTTCCACCTCAGTGGACTGCTCTGGGAGGCAGGAGGAGCTCTCTATGGTGTGCCCCGGTCCTCCAGGGCAGCCCATTGGCTGGGTTGCCTTGGGGGAGGGGCCACCACGCCTGCTATGCATGCTGGGGCCTGGCCTATATAAGGGCCATGTGCTCTGGCCCCAGTGCCATTTGCTGCTCAGCTCTCCCACCTTCCCTCCCTAAGGTTGGTGGTTTTAGTCACAACTTCAGGGGTGGCAGCATAGGCCATGGATCTGGTTGGTACGATTACCAGGGCTACAGAACGCTGGTATGAGAGTCATTAGGTACCCGGGGGTGATGAGGGCATATGTTGTGGCCATTGTGGGGGCCACAATACAGTAGTGCCTCCCGGTGACTAGGGGCTTACATGTGGCATGGCTGCGAGATGGCATTCCTTAGCCCCAGGTAATCCCATTGCCTGGCGGTCACCAGGCATGCAGCTTATCGAACAACCGGGGGGCTGTTCGATACTACAGATCCTGACCTCATGCTTTGGCCAACCCTACCAATTTTATTTGATTGCTGAATAAAGTTGTGGCCTTTCCTCCAGCTTTGGCTCATGTGTTTACTTGCAGCGACCTCCTAGGCAATGGGGTTTTCTTGGCAAGATTTGTCCAGAGGGTTTCCTATTGCCTTCTTCTGAGGCTGAGAGCATGTCACTCAGTGGTTTTTATGTTTGAGCAGGGAATCAAGTCATGTTCCTGCAGAATCATAGTCCAACACTCATTTGTTCAAGTTGTTAATGCATTGCTCCTGATTTACATATTTATTTACATAGAATTCAAAGACCTAACATTATTAGTCTGGAAAATCAGTGTGCAAAAGGCTCTTGTAGCACCTTTGAGGCTAGTTTTTTAAAAAAATAAGCTGGTAGCATGAACTTTCATAGACTTGAGTCTACTTCCTCAGAAGCATCTGAGAAGCTACCAGCTTCTTTTCTTCAATTAATCTCAAAGATGCTACAAGATCCCCTTACATTCTTATTTACATAGTTTAACTAATTCATGCATTTTCCCATTGACTAAAGCATTCTGGGCATTTTTTCCAATGGTTTCATTTTCGTGATTCACAGCTTAAGATGTGCACATGTTTTTGTGTGGCCTTTATTTCTGCAAAATGCCTCGTAAGACGAGCAAATGTACAGATTCTTGAAATGAGGTACAATTTTTCAAAATGAGTCCTTGAGCTGTAAAAACTCCTTTTAATCAAGATTGCAGTATCCAACAAAATTCTTTTCCACCCCTATTCTAGAATGCCTGTTCTTTCATTCCAATTAGGGTAGCCATTGAGTTTCACTGTTGGGGAATACAGGAAACCTGTGCTTTGATTGTATTGTTTTGAATGAATGAGCTGAATGGTGTATCTTCAGTAATGAGGTGGGTCAAATAATCCTCCGCATGATTTTGTGGTTGCTCTCTCCTGCACATGTAGTAATATCTGGCAATAGGATAGCCACTATTTTGATCAATGATGCAGTGGCTTAGTGCAGATGCCTGCTCTGTTCCTTCCCTCCTCCGCAAGTACCAAAGCCAAGAGGGCTGGAAGTGTGTGGGGGGGGGGGTGGGGTGAGAATACATGTGCATAAAGCAGAGTGGCCAGGGGCAAAAGCAAGACTGGCCAGCAAACAGAATCTGTGGAAGCTGGTCAGCTGCTCCCTTTGCCTAATCCAGTGATGACGAACCTATGGCACACGTGCCAGAGGTGGCACTCAGAGCCCTCTCTGTGGGCACATGTGCCATCTTCCCAGCACAGAGTTTGTTATTAGAAAGCCAGAGGGACATGGCACTTTGCAATAAACAAGTGGGTTTTGGGTTTGGGCACTCGGCCTCGAAAAAGTTCACCATTACTAGCCTAATCAATTCTCCTGCTATGGAGAGGTTTAATGCTGTGAGAGAGAAGAGTGGGAAGAGGAATAGAAGAAGAAGGGGGAGAAATTATTTAATTTGTTTGTAATACTAAAACAGCCAGATCAGAGAGGACTGGGAGTGGGAAACATGATGGCAGCAGCTTTAGCTGTAGTTGGGCTGGAGGGTGTTTCGGTGTTTTCAGCCCCAATATACCCAACTGCTTGTCTAAAACAGCATGTATCACTCTCTATGTATGTTTGGGGTCCATATACTGTCTTGGGAGGGACCAGTTAGGGTCAGGCATTGCAGTGGGACAGATTTGCAGAAGCTAGTGCTGTTACTGGACCTGGAGAGTGTTTGGAGTTTAGTGTGTGTGTATGTGTTCTTTCCTGGGAGCCAGCATGGCATAGTGTTTTGAATGCTGCAGAACAGAGTTGGATTCCCAGTCCAGGCATGAAACTCAGTGGGTGACCTTGGGCAAGTCACATGCTCTCAGCCTTAGGGGAAGACAGTGGGAAACCTCCTCTGAACAAAATCTCGTCAAGAAAACTCCATGAGTCATAGGTCGGAAATAACTGGAAGGCACACAACAATCTCCTGAGATATGACCGCTGTGTGATGCCACAATTCTAAACTGTGCAATCATGTGTTGGCTTATGCCATTGCAAGTTCTCTACAAGATGCCAGCCAGCACTTTCCAAGCTCAGCTACAAATAACAAAAGATTATAGATTGCAGGAAAAAATGGGAAGGGACATGTTAAAGACACCCTTCCCCCTTTGCTCAGTTATTTTTTTAACTTTATTTTTAAAAAAGAAAACAAGCAACAGTTATAAAAATACTACATGAAATACATAAATTCGTATTTCATTGTCCATTGTTAAAACTCTAAAATTAAAGATTTTCTGAAATTCATTAATTTCAATTTGTTTTTTCAAGTTATCTAATAAAAAAAGTAGGTCCCTTCCACAGCTTCTTTAAATTTGGAGATGCACAGTATAATCTTCCACCTATGTTTATTCAGAGGTTGATGTTATGATATTCAGTGGTGCTTACTTACCCAAGGAAATGTGGTAGGATTATAATTACCTCCTCTTTGTGTCTACACTATAGAAATAATGCAGCTTGACACCACCTTAGCTGTCATGACTCCATCCTACAAAAATCTGGGATTTGTAATTTTTAAGGCACCAGTACACTTTGGCAGAGAAGGCTAAGGACCTTGTAAAACTACACATCCCATGATCCCATAGGATGGAGCTACAACACTTAAGGTGGTGTCAAGCTGTCTTGTTTCTACAGTGCAGATACACCCACAGTTTGTCTCCTAGCTGACTGCTCCATCCGATGATATCCTGGGTTTTGTAGTTAAACCTTCTCTGCTAAAGAGTGCTGGTGGTTCACGAAAACCACAAGCCTCAGGATTTTGTATGATGGAGCCATGGCAGTTAAAGTCTTGTCAAACTGCATTATTTCTATAATGTAAATGTACCCCCATATGAAATAGATATGGCTCTGACCAGTAGCCAGTGAAATAAATGTAGAGAAGCAACATATGGCAAGCAGTGTGTTTTAATAAATTATTTAAGTACTTATTTGCAGGAGAAACATTTGGCATTCCATTAAAGCAAACAGGCTGCACCTCTAAGCTACAAGTATCTAGTTGTGCTTCATAATGTATTACAAACTTGTCAAACCAGTATGGTTGCTATGATTGCTATGTGTCTCTTCTTACAGTTTATATGTCTGAACAGCTCCTGTCTGTCTACTAAAGATGGGGAAATGACTTTATTCCTAGCACAAATCCCCATTCTTTTGCTCTCTCACACACCTGAAGAGAGTTGGCATACTGAATCCAGGAGTGCAAGTAGCATGATTTCTGTGCACACTTTGTTGTTATATGTCTTCAAGTCAACTCAAAGTTATAGTGACCCTTTCCTAGAGTTTTCTTGGCAAGATTTCTTCAGAGGTTTGCCATCACCCTTCTCTTAGGCTGAGAGAACATGACTTCCCCGAGGGTACCTTATGGGTTTCCGTAACTGAATGAAAATTTGAACCCTGGCTTCCCAGAGTCTTAGAGTGCAACTACACTGTAGAAAGAATCCAGTTTGACACCACTTTAACTGCCATGGTGCCATCCTACAGTATCCTGGGGTTTGTAGTTTTGTGAAGCACCAGCACTCATTGGCAGAGAATGCTAAGGAGTGTGTAAAACTACAAATCCCAAATTTCCATAGGATGGAGTTAGAATATTTAAAGGGATGTCAAACTGCATTTATTTCTACAGTATAGATGCACTCTTAGCCTAACATCCAAACCACTACCCCCTATACATGCTTACTTGGAATTAAATCCTACCAGGTCCAATGGGACCTCCCCCTATGCAGCTAAAATTAAAGTCTAACTCCGAGTTTTGGAAAAGATACCTTGGGGGATTGCAACTCCCACAATCCCTTAGCCAACTTGGGCACTTGTATTCTGGGAGTTATTGCCCAAGAAAGTTAACTGGTTCAAGCTCTGGGTCTGACACATGCATCCTTTCAATTTCACAAGCGTTTTGTAAGCCTTGGTTTTAGCCAAGCTTCCAAGATGTGGTTGCTTTCCAGCCCCATCTTTGAAGTATAACAGCAGGCACAGTTTGGGGACACTTTTGAGCGAGCATTAATTGCCTACAGCTGTGGCACTGCTGCTCGCTTTGGGAAACTTGGCCTCCAGTCAGAGGACAGGGAATTGTGTGACATCTCTCTTATGTGCGGAAGCCACTCTCTGCCCTTCCTGTTTTTAACTCCTGGGTTGCTGGCTTTGAAGAGCTGAAACTTCAGGCCTTGATACTGTAAAGCATGGACCTCTTCCAGCCACTTGCATAGTGACTTGCCTGGTTTCCTCATGGATGATGACATATATCATCATCTGTGATGCTATGTATCATCAGTCTTTCTTTTTCTCACACACATACACACAGTCAGCCCCCTGTATCCATGGATTCTGCATCTACAGCAGTGATTCCAAAACTTGGGTCCTCCAGGTATCTTGGCCATCAGTCAGGAATTCTGGGAGATGAAGTCTAAAACATCTGGAGGACCATAGTTTGAACCATTGATCCATAGCCTAAAATTGTGTTTTTAAAAATTCAACAACAAAAAAAAATCCACTTTGATTTTGCCATGTTATATAAGGGACATCATTTTACTGTGCCATTGTATATAATGGGACTTCAGCATCCACAGATCTTGACATCTGCAGGGTGTGTGTTCTTGGAACTAAAACCCAATGGATACCAAGGGCCTACTGTGTGTGTGTGTATGTGTGTTTATGCATGAATATATAATTGGGAGTTACATATGCAAATTGCTTGACATAATAAATTAGCATATAGGTTTAGGATCTGGTTAGAGACATTCAGTTCTGTGATGGGATATACAGTGAGACAAATATTGCAGGGAAATTGTGATTTCAGCCACATGTAGATTACACAGTAGAGGAGGCAGGCATGACCCAAGTCTATTCAGAGTCATTCATGTGAGAAGAACCTGGCTGTAAGAACAAAGTGGGGCCCTTAAGGCAATTGAGAAGGGCAAATATGTTTATTGTTTGTAAATAATAAGAATAGAGCCCATGATTAATTTGAAATTGTGTAGTTTAATTGGGCATTGTTAGTGCTCGCTGCTTAGTTCTGACAATGAACATCTCTGGTTTGAAGCTACTGAAGATCCAGCATGGCGTAGTGGTTTGCGTGTTGGGCTATGGTGGTATCCAGACCAGCGCTTTGCGCCGGCCTGGATACGTGCTAGGGCTGCCTCGGGGCATCCTTTCCAGACGCCCCGCAAACCTAGCAGTAACTGTGGCGTTGTAATGGCGGTGCCCTGTCTACATGGGCACCGCCATTATGACATCATGACCATGCTGCCTCCAAACAGAGCGGCGTGGGTGTGATGCACGTGCGCCACTGCAGGGCGCTTGTGGCGCCCTTTCAGCGGTGCCGGAAGGAGCTCCAAAACGGAGCTCCTTCCGCTGCTTGTACCGCTGGTGCAGCCTTTACACAGCTACACCAGTGATACAAAAGAGAAAGGGGCCAAGTGGCCCCTTTCTCTGTCTCCCTGCCGCTGTCGGGGTGTCCTTGGGGCATGAAGCCCCAAGGACACCTCTTTCTAGGCCATGGGAAAGCGGCTTTTTGCCGCTTCCCCAAGGCCTGGAAAAGTGGTGGATCAGGGCCTCCAGGGTTGCCGCTGTGGCCCGTGAGGCCCCGATCCATTGGGGAAAGAGGCAGGCGCAGGCTGCCCCAAAGCGGCGGTCTGTATCCTGCCTATGACTCTGGAGGCCAGGGTTTGATTCCCCGCTCGGCCGTGAAATCCACTGGGTGACCCTGGGCAAGTCACATGCTATCAGCCTCAGGGGAAGGCAATGGCAAATCTCTGAACAAATCATGCCAAGAAAGCCCCATGATAGGTTCAATTTAGGGTTGCCATAAGTTGGAAATGACACGAATGCATAGAACAGCAACAACAACAGTGAGTTCCTACTACTGAAGGCTGAGTTGTCTGAACTTGGTTCCTGCTGGGTCTAACAGTGGCAATCGCTGGCTCCCCAAATCCATGATTTGATCCTTTTCCAAATGGGCATGCAGGGTCTCTTCTAATTCCCATGAAAGTGACAATAGTCTTGGCAAAGAAGGGTGTTTATTGAGACACCCAGCACAAAGAAGCAGCAGCAAAACTTTGGAGCCCGGGATTAAATGTTCACAAGGCAGGCTGTAAGTATCTTCATATGTTCATGAGAGACTGAGAAAGAGAAAAGGGGGGGGGGGAACCACCCTATTTCCCCCTCAAACATTGTTGTACTTATAAATGCTATTAAATGGAACACCCAAAGGACTAATCTGTGCCTATGTACCAGTCCTAGCCATGTTATAGGTAGCATCCAGGAATGAGGGAGGCAGCAAAATTCAAGGAAATCTAAACTAATGGCATACAAGTCCCAGTCCCACACAGTAACATGGTCTGGATTGCAGGTAAAGGGAGCTGGTGGTTCTCACGTCAGTGGGGTAGTGCGTCCACTTTAGACTTTACTCTGAACTGTAAAGGACCGAACTGAGGTGCTGAATTGCTGGATAGAATCGGCACTTTAGATACCTCTTGTAAAGTTCAGGATAAAACTCAGAGGTAATTTGCCATCCCATTGATGTGGGAAGCCATCATTAATTGTATGATCAGTTTCTCACCTGCTGATGATAGACTCTTTTCTTGTATTCTCTACAGATAAACCAGATCTTGGAACAGTTACTTTTTTGAATTATGATTCCCAGACTCTAGGAGTTGTAGTCCAAAATGAGTAAATTTTCCCAGTTTTGAAATAAACTGGAGAAAGTGTTTTGAGAATCTTTGGTCCCTTATCATTTGCTGGCTGAGACTTATGGAGTGGAATTCCCAAGCAAAGTTCTTCATCCCTGAAATAAACAGATGTTCCTCTCTTGAATTTGTTTGCACGGAAGTGGGGGGAACCTGAAGAACATTCCCCACTCCTGCACCCCACCCCCTGCCTTGGACAACACAAAGCGGGTTTTCAGCAGTGAACTTCTGCCAAGGGCTGCAAGATAGTTTGAGCCAACCCAACAATGCACAACAGACAACCGTTTAGATTTCTTTTACCAGGCTGGAAAGCCCACCCACCTGACACTGACAGGGTGGCCTTTGGGCGGAAGATAATCACCTTTCAGAATAACTTCTCTTAGTCAACAGTGTCATCCATCCCCATCTGGATTACGAACTCACTGTCTGGAGGCAACCACTGTGGATGTCAATAAAATGTTGAATAATACTCCTTTAATGGGGAATAATCATGTAAACTGGGCAATGCTCGCACAGCATCTCCATATGGCAGGCACATGAGAGACATACCATGCTCTGCATCCGTCCTCCCTGTGGGTTTCAAAACTGCTTCAGTATGGGGGATTCCACAGCCAGCCCATCATTTATGACAGCTTACGGGAAGAAAGGGATACCACAACTCATTTGAAAGGGAGAGAGCGACACAGATGGAGATGATAGCAAAACAACATTGTGCGGTTTGAGCCATATAAATCTGGACTGGGCTTCTTGCAACTCCAACATCACAATGGGGAAAAAGCACTGCAAATGCTGTTCCCATAGTAAAGAATTCCCTGCAATGTTTGTAGATTATTGTCCTTTCTTCAGCATGTTGCAAGTTAGCTCCATGTTCCTAGTCGCTGAACATGAAACTTCACAATATGATTGGAATCAGTTGCAGAGTTGAGGGAATTTTCTCAATTCTGGGATATGTAGTCCACAAAGGTGATGTTCTCTAAGCTCCTGCCAAACTGTGTGACTAGTACAGTTGGCCCTTCTTATACACAGATTTTTTATACATGAATTCAAGCATCCACGGTTTGAAAATGTTCAAATAAAAGTATCAATTTCAACTATCAAACCTTGATTTTCCATTTTTTATAAAGGACACCATTTTGCTATGCCATTACAGTGCTACCTCGGGTTATGAAATTAATTCGTTCCGCGGCTCCGTTCGTAACCCGAGTAATTTCGCAACCCGAAAAGCCGCTGGAAAGCCGCTAGCCGCGCTTTGCGTTTGAATTTCGCGCCGAAATAATTTTCGTAACCCAAAAAAAACATCGTATCCCGGAACAGTTTTTTCCAATCTAACTTTTTTGTATCCCGGAAATTTCGTAACGCGATCAATTCGTATCCCGGGGGTTACCACTGTATATTTCATGGGACTTGCGCATCCCGGATTGTGTATACCAACCCCTAGTGTATAACAAGGGCCCACTGTACATGTTAACACTCACAGGCAGTTAAAGGACTGGATGATATGTTTTCCTGGAGGAAACAATTGGTTCAAATTACAAGAAAAGGGGTTTGACTAAGCACTAGGAAGTATTTCCTAATGGTTAAAAACTGCTAGATGGATCAGAATGCATGCCATGAAGGCAGACTCTGTTTTGCTATAAGTTTTTAAATAGAGATGGAATGACTTGTTATAAGCAGCTGTAACAATGAATTTCTTACCACTTTCTGTGATGTCATGCCCTCTAGATTTGATTGCAATACCTACTGTCAGCAAGTACTGCCAGAATGGGAGCTGTAGTCCAATTGAACTAACATCATGCTGGGGAAGGCTAATCCTCCACCAGCAGTCAGTTGGATTAAAAGATTTCAAAGGTCTCCTTTATCTCTGTAATTCAATGGTTATACAGTCGGCCCTTCTTATACACCGATTCAAGCATCCACGGTTTGAAAATGTTCCAAAAAAGTATAAATTTCAAATATCAAACCTTGATTTTCCATTTTTTATAAGGGATACCATTTTGCTATGTCATTATATTTAATGGGACTTGAGCATCCTTGGATTTTGTTAGCCACGGGGGATCTTGGAACCAACCCCCAGTGTATAACAAGAGTCCACTGTAGTGTGAGTGAAGTCATTTATCAATTGGAGGCAATTTTCAGCAAAACGCCATAATGGCCTAGGAAATAAAAGGTGCTTCAAGATGAAGGTGATATGTTGCTTTCATTCTAGCTCAGTCAAAAAATATACACAGGAGAGACAGACATCGTCCTCTTCAGTTTGCATCCCTCCCACATTTTCCCATTGTGTCTTCTATCTTCAATTTTCCATCTCTCTCACATTTCTCCTTGTTTTTCCTATCTTTTTTTTTTTCTTAACCAGGGAAAAGCCATAAAGGGGAAAAATAGAATAGCCTTTTAATTGTAAATGGTAAAAGTCCTCTGTCTGGAAACATTCAGAGAGTTGATCTGTTTGTTCATGTCCAGCAAATTCTCTTCTGTTCTGAAAACTGTTGGAGCCACTATGAATGTGTGGGTGGCCGCAGTGACGTGGTGTTAAGGCAGGAAGGAACAGATGCCATTTTGGGTTGAATTAACACAAGCAATCACTTACTCGTTTTCATGCAGCTTGGAAAGAATATTGAGGCATTTACTTCTCTTTTTCCATCAGGGTTTAATGGTACATGCCAGTATAAATATGGGGAAACTCCCTCTCCCCAGTCTCTGTTGTTCAGGAATCCGTTGTATCCTTTTGCTCCAAAGCTGCTGTGATAAAATGTCAAAATATTACCTCTTCCTAAAAGCAGAGTCCTAAGAAATTACAGTGCAATGGGAGGTTAATGAGAAGTTTCCTATTCTTTTAACCAAAAAGCCACAAAGGAAGGTAAGGAGGTGGATTATTTTTAATAGGTAATTTGATGAAACGTGACTCCAGTGAGAATTATCCACAGCTCATTGGCCTTTGGTGGGTCATGATTGGGGGGGGGGGGGGAGGAAGAAAAGGATCATAGCATTGTCAACCAAAGCTTAGCCAACAAATCCATCGCTGATTGATTCTGGTAATGTGAGAAGCAAAAAGGCAGGCCTCGTGGCTTGTCTCAAACAGAGGACAGGACAGAACAGCCAAAGCTGAATGCAGGTAGTTGGCTGAAGAAAGCTGACCACGGCTACCACTCCCATCAATTGCTTGGAGAGAAAGGGAGGCCTACTGGAATGATTTTATCACACAGGGGACAGGACATCATTGTCCCGTCCCTATCCTGTGCTTCTCATGCAGTTGTGGCAAATACATTAAATCGCCCTTATCTGGACATTATCCCATCCAGAAAGCACGAGTGAAAGTGATCACATGAAAGGTTTTCTCACTACATCACACTGATCCCATGAATGAAGTGGCATTACCCCCCTCATTTCCCACCATTTACTATTATCAGAACATCCTTTTAATGCAGTTCCACTTCACTGACGGGACATGACAGGATCAGCGTGATGTAGTTATTATTACGTTTAATTATATAGCACCATCGGCTTTACATAGCGCTTTACAAAGGAGGAAAACAACAATCCAAAAATAAAATAAAAACAAAGCCTGCCCACGTTGCACAATCTAAAACCACAAACAGGATTATAAAATTAATAAACTATTGCTATAACAAGGTTTAAACAATACTATAAAATGTAAATTAATACAAATAATATGAAGTGGGTCTTCCCTATATTACCCTCCACAATTTGCTTTCTCCTTGGGTGAGGACACAGAACAGAGCTTGTGATTACTAGACTTACAAGAGAGACAGATCAAGGAAGAATTCATATCCAGGAAGGAATATAAGGGTTAGGATGACACTGTGTATTAGTAAATATAATACTAATGTGGCTGCTCCCAGGTGGAAAAATTTCCTCCTGCAGGAAGTTCAGTTGCCCTCCCCCCTTTTCCCCACTGGCTGGCAAAGACCTGACGAAGGCAGGCCTTTGGTTTATCATTCATGTGGCGAATAGGACTTTTAATGGGATGTGTTTTTACCTTTCTCTTATTATGTTTTAATTGTGTTTTGAAATGTTTTAACATTGTATCTTTAATAGACGTGTTTATTTACTTGGTTTTTAAAAACATTTGTACTGCAGGTAATAGGGTTTTTTTAGGTCCTATGCAAGGAGAAAGGCAGGATAAATATTATTATTATTATTATTATTATTATTATTAGAAAGAACCTTGTGTAGCTCAACAAGCAGACTAAGAGGCTAAACAGGCCACCCCTTTGGAGCAGCCTGCTGCTGCCCCTTTCAGTGCCGGATTGGGGTTGCAACAACTACGTGCCATGGCCCTGATCTGGCCTTTCCCCAATGCTAAAAGGAATGGCAAAATGCTGCTCCTTTTTGTGCCAGGGAAAAAGCACCTTTGCTACCACAATGGCACTTTATGGCACTCTTTGTACTAAATACAAAGGAGTGCCATGATGCTTCCCACCATGTAATCGGGCACATGGTGTGACATCGGCATCAGGGCAGTGTTGGGGTGTGCAGATGCGACACCTTCACTCTGCCCCAAGGCCAGCGTATAATGCCTGTTTGTACAGCCTCTAAAACTCAGAATGGATCCACTGCCCCATTGACATGGAAGTCATCAGCTGTACTTCCAGCATGGCAAACCAGCAAAATTCCAGTTATTTTTATTTAATATGTGCTTCCTATATACAGACTTTTATATAAGGTAACATATTTTGGGCCATCTCTTTCCTCATCCATCTATGGGTGTAGACATCTTCTGCTCTAGATCCATATACAGTAGTCCATGGTGAGAAAAGGGCCCATTATTGATTCCAGACCAATATAAAATTTGGGAAACAATGCAAACAAAGTTGTCCTGTTCTTTTTAGTGGGAATTTTCTCACCATTTGCTTTTTTTTTAAGTAGCTTTTTTCTCCACAGCTTTTGACTCCCCCTGCCCCCCCCCCCCCCAAGTTCACATTCTCAAATTTAAGTATATGGAAATGAATCTGCCTGCCTTCATCCCACCTTATCACCCCTCTTTCACTGCTGTTTTTCATCTGTTCCAGATTGTCTGCCTCTTGGGAGCAAGGGCCATTCTGAGTTGCCTCTGTAACTCTGTGCAAGGCATGCATACAGACAGCAGTGTGATAATAACAGTGACAACTTATATCAGTAGAATTTAGAAGTGTTTTAACACTGATCGAATTCTATCTTCGAGAATTCCCTTTTCTTTCAACAAGCTTTAAAAAAAACCCAAATTGTATTTGCTTTTGCCTTTGTAATATTTTAACTCCTCAACACAGAGACACATGAAAAACTATTTTATTTATTTAAATAGACTGTGTGTATGTTGTTGATGAGTTAAAACATTACTTGCAAATCTAAATAGAACATAAACATGAAAATGTTATGAAGGGGGAAACATAGCTAGAAATGGACTTTTAAAATTGCATGTACAGTCACCACCCCTCCATTTTCGCAGGGGATCCACTCTGGACCCCCCCCCCCATGGAAAATTGCCAATATTCAAGCCCCATTGGCTTGAATGGCAGCATGTTCCTGCCCCCATTTTGTCCCCCTCCATTTGCCACCCACAAAAGGGCAAGGGACTCCAAGTCCACAAAAATGGAGGGGTGACTGTATATCATCAACAGAAGGAAGAAAAAAAAATGCTTTACTGGTAGATTTTAATCAAAACAGCAGAGAAACAATCCTGCTTCAGACTGTAGAGTACCACTGTTAGTTCCAGGCTAGAAGGATTTCATAAATTACAACATGAGGAATCTGAATCACTTCCTACCCTATGCTTTGCTTGGTGGTGAATTCAAAGGTAAAGCAGTGGCAGCAGTCTTCCAGAAGAAAGGCATATTATTCTTCCGTTGTCCTACCCAGACTTGAACATTGCTGCTATTCCACAGGATTTGCTGCCACACTGCTAAATTTGTGTGACATTGCAGCAGCAAATAACCCCTGCCTGAATACTCTTTGAGTACAAGCCAAACGGGCCT
>NC_056523.1:253167903-253194722 GCF_019175285.1 Sceloporus undulatus
ATAATAATAATAATAATAATAATAATAATAATAATAATAATAATAATAATTTATTTATATCCTACCTTTTCCCAAAGGATCAAGATGAGTTACATAAAATAGATAAGATACATAATACAACATAATCAAAATCATATATCCCTTATCCCTTACCTAAACTAAAATAACATTATAATTACATTAAACACTAAACTAACTACATTATAAATACAATTTAAAATTCAGTTTTAAAATAAACTAATTTTTAAAGCTGAATTACACTCTCCCAAGAGAGTTCTGAGCATGCGATTTAGCTTTTAAAACAAGACAGGCTCCTTTTGCCTATTCTTTTCAATGAGCATTGTGACCTTTTAATGCTTCCAGTAAATGGCAAATTTTGATAGTGCTACTAACAGTGGAAGAGTAAATACTTTAGGCACCAGATCCTGTTGGATATTGGAAGTTAAGTAGGGTCAACACTGGTTAGTACTTAGATGGGAGAGTGCCAATGAATACCAGGTGCTGTAGGTAATATTTCAGAGAAAGGAACTGGCAAAATCAGTTCCTTGCCTAAGAAACCCCCATGAACTTCATGTGGTCATCATAAGTTGACAGGCGACTTGAAGGCACACACACACAGAGTAACAACTAACTCTTTGCACAGAAAGTGACAGTAGTAAACTACTTCCAAATGTTTGTTTTTTCTAAAAAAAAAACCTTGAAACCCTTGGAAAAGACCATCTAAAATTAGGTAAGAGATTGTGCTGGAAGATGAGACTCTCAGGTGGGAAAGCGCCCTGCTCAACTACTTACTTGGGAAGAGTAAAAGCGAAGTATGACTAGCACTGGGTCTAATAATGCAGCTGTACTAAAGATGGAAAGATGTTGAGCATATGCTCAGATGTGAAGGGAAAGTCTGAAGCTTTACAACATGTATAATAGCGACATAGAATCTCTTACAGGTTTCTTATTATTGGCGACAGCAAAGTAGCAGTATGATAGCAGTGGTGCTGTAATGCTAATGGTGATGACTGCAAAAAAAAAAAAGGGGGGGGGAGGGCTACTCTTCCATCCTTATACTAGTAAAGGTTGTCTATAAGGTTTTGGCACCTGCACGCCAGCTGTGGTCCAGATGGCAGCTGCACAATGAACCACCAAGTCTTATCAACAGCAGTAAATCACCTGCTTCAACAGAAACTCAAGTGCACTATTAATTTCTTCTCGCAACTCACCCACAGCCACCCTTTACTAAAAACATGTAACCCAGGCAGAGTCAGACCAAGCCATTTTGCTAAGGCAAGGGGCAATATGCCTGCCATGTACAACACCAGATTACAAGGTGAACTGACTCTGGCTTTAGCACCGGTGACCAGGTGGCATGCATCCTCCACAGCATGTGCAGGGAGCAGGTTGGCACACAGAACAAGCTATAGGGCAACCACACAACACTGTCCTCTAACACTTTGTCACTGTTCTGCACACTCTTTGCATACCTGCTGCCCAAAACAGCTGCTTCTCTCTGCTTAATCATAGGATTGGCCCTGTGCTGAACATGTCTTGCCTCAGTTCCATTTGCATGGACTGTACCACTTTGGCTGACACCACTTAAGATTTCAGGAGGAGGTTGTGTGATTTAATGCTTTTACACACACACAACCGCCCATCATATAGAAAACAAGCAATTGGAAAGAACTGATCCATCCTTTCCCATGACACTTTTACGTTTTCTCTTTTTAAAGTGTTGGAATATTATTTATTTTTTTCAACTGAAGGAACAGAAAAGAATTCCATCTTGTCAACCCTCACTTGAGGTCTGAACAGCCACAGTTCAGAAACAATTACCCCCTCTACAGTTTGTGAGATCTAGGACATGGGAGAATTGTCTGGAATTAGGAATACCATGAAACAATACTGCCCCCTTGTGGGTCTTTTTTTAAAACCCATTTATTGACAGGCTGTTCAGTTCTGATGTATTGTATGTACAGTTGGTCCTCCGCATTTGCGGCTTTGACTTTTGTGGTTTTGATTATTTGTGGTTTTGATTAATATGTTCTGTGTAGGAATCTCTAGTTCTTCCAGTGCAACTCTGCCAGAAGTTTTCCATAGAGAACCTAGAGGTTCATAGAAAAAAGCTTCTCTAGGCATAGGTCTTCCAGCATGATTCTATGATCAACTTCTCTGGCAGATGTTGACAACAGAGTTGCACTGGAGGACCTACAGATTCCTAGAGAAGTGTTCTCTCAGAGGATTTTTTTTTATTTGTGATTTTTCCACATTCATTGGGATCCTTCACCCCTAAACCCAGCAAATGTGGAAGGTCCACTGTAGTAGGACGTCTTAGCTCTCCAGATGCACTTTTGTCTGGCAGAAGATACACAGATACAGTCCTGGAGTGTAGGTCATTGCAGGATATTATCATCTGTGGAGTAGGAAACTATCACTGAGATCATCCATGAGTCTGAGGCCCTGTCTGGTGGAGCCCACGTTTTGCCATGAACATTGTCCAGCAATATAATATGTCTGGAGCAAAAGAAGAATGTCTTGTGCTGTTTTGCAACAAATGATGATACAGCGAAACAGATGTGATGTACTATTGACTCAATAAGTTGATCCCATTTGGAGGAAATCAATTTTGGCTCTGTTGGGGGGGATCAGAATTGAAAATATCTCACAATAAAAGAGATAGTTTGGTTTGTGATATCATATCTTGTTTTAGTTTACTTGTATCACACCTTACGTTTTCTGACTCTGGATTATTTGGGTGGCACCTACGGAATTCTAGAAACAGCAATGCTTGTTGTTGTTGTGAACCTTCAAATTGTTTCTGACTTATGGTGACCCTAAAGTGAACCTATCATGGGATTTTCTTGGAAAGCTTTGTTAAGAGGGAGGCTGTTGCCTCCTCCTGAGGCTGAGTGAATATGACTTTCCCAAGGTCATCCAGTAGGTTTCCATAGCTGAACATGAATTTGAATTCTGGCCAGAGTCATAGTCTAACACTCAAATCACTATATTATGCTTGTTCTCAAATACAAACACTTCTATGGATATAGGACATTGATATATCCCTCAGTCCTTTGGAATTTTCATTTGGGGGTCAGAAAACACTCCACAGTACATACAATGCAAGTTTGTTTATCCTAGTGCATGAGGTTTAAATTAAGTGGAACAATGCAGTGCCAACCAACAAAGCTGCTTGGAGGTTCAGGGTGAGAGAGGCACAGAACAGGCCAATGATCTCTTCTATGGGACCCATGTCCACTTGTAAAAACATGCATGGTTTTCATTCCTGTAGAATAATTTGTCTGGCCATCTGCACATAAACAAGTACTTTATGATCCATTTTTAAAGATCTCTCATATTGCCTCAGTACAAATAGTTGCTTGATATGCCCAAAAGAAAGGGCTATCTCATCCCATTAAGCATATAGCACAGCCTGTGCTTAAAAGATGACCACTCATTATCTCTAAACCTTACCGCACAGGGCTCCTGGGATGGCCTGAGAACGGTCCAAAAGGGACCAGGAAGGGAACTGAACAAGTGGGGGACTCATTTTACTGCACACAAAGAAGTCCTTCACTCAGTCTGTTCCCCTCTCTTCCATTCCGATTCTCTTCCAGAGGAGGCAATTTTTGAGAACTGGAACGGAAGGAAAAGGGACGGAATGAGTGAGGGAGTTTTGTGTGCAGTAAAATGCACTTGTCCCCCACTTGTTCCAGGCCCCTTCCATTCTGTTCTCAGGCCGTTCCGTGGAGCTCCTGTGCAGTAAGGTCCTCTGTCTGTCTGACATGAAAGCTATGGGCAGCTCTTATACCCCAAGGGCTGTCAAGTCAGGATGATCCTAGGCCCAGAGATTTCAAGGATGAAGCCTGAGATCTAGGATAACTCATTGTGATGTCACACAGGGCTGCCCCTGTTTGATGTTACAAGGCCCAGTCTCTGGTGGTTATACATGATAATCTAAGCACCAACCACAGCTGCATGCAGTTTGCCTTTCAAATAAAAACAACAACAACAATGAAATCTAACAAATGAGGACTACAGTCAGAAAGGAGACATAACTGCTGAGATTTAGCTGCATGTGGTACATACATCTCCTGATGCAGTATCTCAGCCTAAGTCTACTGGGTGACTGTGTATCAGACACCATTAAACTGGCCAGAGGTGGGCAAAGTGTGGCCCTAGTTTTTTGTGGTCCTCAACTCTTCCAGACTGTCCTTTAGTCTCCCACCTCTGAGTTGAGCCAATCAACTTTACAGATAGATAAAATGGGGGCTGGAAAGTATGCTGCCCTGAGCAATATGTTTGTTCAGTTATTTTTGAAAGAGAAATAATGTAAAAATAATGTGGCTGCTTCAATATATACATGCACACCTTTGTATTTAATTCCCATTAATTTTATTTACCACAAAACTACTAAACATCAATTGGGGAATACAGCACTATAAAAAGGGTTTATGCTCAGGACTAACTGGGTGCATAGTAAAGTCTGATACTGATCTGGGTTCAGGTCTCTTGTTATTGTTGTTATTTGCCATCAAGTTGGCTTTGATGTATGGTGATCCTATGAATGAGAGACCTCCAAGAGTTCCAGACATTGGCAGCCCTGCTCAGGTCTTGCAAACTCAGGGCCGTGGATTCCTTGACTGAATCAATCCATTTGTAATGTGGCCTTCTACTTTCCTGAGCAGTATCATCTTTTTCAATGAGTAATGCAATCCCAAATCTCTACCCAATCATTAAATTTTCTGTGTGTTTTGGTCCAATTTTGTGTTGAAGATGTCATGACCAGAAATAAATGTATTTGGTGTGCATGCATGCACCTTCAAGCTGCCTGTCAACCTATTGCGACCCCATTAATTTCAAAGGATTTTCTTAAGCAAAGAATACTCACATGTGAGTTTGCCAATTCATTCCTCTAAAATCTAGCCTAAAGCACCTGGTATTAATTGGTAGATTCCCATCCAAGTACTAACCAGAGCTAACTCTGGTTTAGCTTCCAAGATTAGACTGGATCTGACGCCTTTAGGATAACTGAGGTATAACTCTATACACTTTCCAAAAGGGTAGTCTTGTTAGTTTAAAAATAATAGTGACTATGTTGCTTTTGAGAGAATCTGAGGATTTCATTCCTTAAAAGTAACATTTCCAAACTTCAGATCAGGTGATATGAGGAATTAAATCTGACATGAGACAATGTTCCTGCACATATTTCTTTATCTTTTCCCTACCTTGGAAATCGTATTTAGTATGGAGATCCAGATAACATATATTCAAACACCTGCCAGACAAATTTGGCTGTCTGTTGCACTTGTTACTTTTCAAAGGAATGTTACTGTGGTATTTTCTAAAAACAAATGGAGCCATTCCATCTCCAAGGCCAAATCTGTTTTGAAGTCCTGTTATGCTGCAGTATAATAAAATATCTGTTTCACTCCCTGGTGGTCTTCGTAAACAGTAGAGTGCTGTCTTTTGCTGCAGGCGTGATAATAGTGTTTATAATACTGGGATCAAAGGTTCATTTTTGTAAAAGGAAAGGAAAAGATTCACTGCAATGCAAACTGCTTGTCTAGACTGATTTGCAACTCTCATTTCTATAAGAATAAAGCCTTTGCTTATTTAAGGATGCACTCCTTAAGCCACATATCCCAGAACAGCCTTACTAACTATGGTGAGATTACACCACTGCAAGTGATTGGAGGCCTTAGATCTACCAGGCAGATGTAGTCTGTTGTGTTGATAGCTCGTAATACATACCTTCCAGTCCAAAGCAGTATTTTGCTACCCTGTTTCCCTTTCCCACAATCTACTTATCACAGGCTGCTGCCACACTGCAGAAATAAAACCATTTGATACCATTTTAACTTCCAGGCCTTAATGCTATGGAATTTTGGGATTTATAGTTTTGTGAGATATTTAGCCTTCCCTGTCAGAGTGCTCTGATATCTCATCAAACTACAAATCCCAAAATTACATAGCACTGAGTCATGGTAGCTAAAATGGGTCAAATGGGTTTTTTTTCCTGCAGTGGGGCAACAGCCTGTGTTGCTGACAATGGGCAAATATATTCTATAAAAAGCCATGTCCCCTTAATACAAGTTCAGTGAATGGAAAGTGTCAGTAACAAGGGTCATATGTGGTCAAAAATTATAATGTCTTGGATGCATCTGCCTGTGTTGGTTTTGCTGTAAAACCAACCAAATGCTGCTGAAACCTAACTGAAAATTTGCTTTCTCTAACCTCCTCAGAGCCTCCAAGCCTCCTAAAAACAACAACTCCAAAACAAAAAGAAGATCACAAATCATCCAAAATAGCAGCAAGAAGTAATGCTGCATCACTTTGGGTGTGCCTAAATGCACTGATGTGTCCCATTAGGAAGGATCAGAGAGGGAAAATGGCCTCTACTTCCTGTACCGTTGCCCATCCCTAATTTAAACATATTTTTCTTAGTGTTTATTGAAATGAATTGCCAAAGCAATACTGACATTATTTCCTGAATATCAGTATTAAATTCAAATTAATAGTAAAATGAATATTATTAAAATAACTTCTTTAAAAATATGTACTAGCATTAAATGCAGTGTATAGCTCTAAATGCAACCTACAGAAGTGAAAATACAAACACTTGTAGTTAGTACTTGATATTATTATTATTACTACTACTACTACTATTGTAAATTTGCTCAGATGAAAGG
The DNA here is from genome assembly GCF_019175285.1 of Sceloporus undulatus. Classification (NCBI taxonomy): domain Eukaryota; kingdom Metazoa; phylum Chordata; class Lepidosauria; order Squamata; family Phrynosomatidae; genus Sceloporus; species Sceloporus undulatus. The sequence goes on from NC_056523.1 coordinate 253,174,578, forward strand.
CCTGTCAAATTCACTGCTGGCATAATTCACACCGAACTTTCAAGAAAGTGTCTACAATGACACCTGCTCCAAGTGAAGGTGTTTTTCAGATACTTTTAAAACTCTTTTTCAGCTGATGGGAAATAGCATCTTTTAGCATATCTTGCACTCTCTCACTGTGAAAAATCCACAAAGGAATACACTTCACGAGCCGTGCCTATAAAAAGGTATATAAAAAGGAAAGGGTTACTTTCAATTTTTTATGAAGTGGAGCCAGATTTTATAATCTGGAAGAACTAACATTGTTTGGTTTTAAATGAGTGCTGATTTTTAATAATAATAATAATAATAATAATAAAGTCAAAATGCTGCACTCTTTGCAATTCAAGGCAAGCGGTACCCAAATCTGATCAATTTGAGAACAGAAGACTTGTTATATGGTATCTCCATGAGATTTTCAAGAGAGGGTCCTCTCCCAGTCCCACCCATTCACACAGGAATCTTTTGTGGGAACATGAGACAAGGCCTTTTTGGTGGCTGTTCCTAAGTTTTGGAACTCCTTCCGTACAGAGGCTAGAATGGACCCCTCCTTGCTGTGCTTCTGTTACCAAGCAAAATTTTTGTCCTAACAGGCTTTTGAGAATGCTAGATATATCTAGTCCAGGATTCTGTTGCCACAGTTGGTAACTAGGTGTGTATGGAAAGCCCACAAGCAGGACATGGATGCAATAGTACCCTTCCTGGTGGCACAGTGGTTAAATGCCTGCACTGCAACCACTCACTCACAAACCATAAAGTTGTGAGTTCAATATCAGCAAAAGGGCTCAAGCTCGACCAAGGCTTGCATCCTTCCAAGGTCACTAAAATGAGTACCAAGATTGTTGGGGGCAATTAGCTTACAATTTGTAAACCGCTTAGGGAGTGCTTAAGTACACTGATAAGCAGTATAGAAATGTACGTGCTATTGCTATTGCTATTCCTTCTTGGTTTCTTAGGCAGGTTACAGACCGCCCGTTTGGGGCGGCCTGTAACTGGCCCTTTCCCCGCTGTATCGGGGCCTCAGCTGTCACAACGGCAGTCTCTGAGGCCCCAATCCGCTGCTTTCCTGGAAAGAGATGTCCTTGGGGCTTCATGGGTTAGAGGCATCAAGAAGTGACAACCCTTTCTAACCCTAGTATGCGCTCGTCGCGTACTAGGATGCCCGTTTGTAATGGGCTCAAGTGCTCTCCAGCAATTGGTATTGAGAGGCATACCATTTTTGTAATATACAGCCATTATGACGAATATTAGACTTTGGAAACATTATTTTTTGGATGGCAGTCCCCAGAATTTTGTCTCAGCACTAGCCAAGGTGACAGTAGGAATTTGACAACTGAAGACAAAACCTTTCTAGGTTCAGAGTTGCATGACAAGCATGTGCAATCCTCCACTTCCCACTACTAAACATGTTCTTATGATGACTGAAAGAGACTGGCTAGCTACAGGTTGGTGGGAATTGTGATCTAAGCAGTAACTTTTCCAGACTCTGATAACAGCTTTGGTAACCCATTTAAAACTGCTCAAGCTGGTGGCCATCACTACTTGTGGTGATGATTTCCATGTCTTATCTGTAATAAAGTACTTCTTTTAATCTGTCCCATCATTCTTTTTTTTTTTTTTTTTTTGGGTACTTGAGGCTCTGTAGCCCTCAAGTACCTGCCTCCATCTTGCTAGCCATAAAATGCAATCCCATTCACCTAGGACCTAAACAGACAGGCCAAAATAATTCGGGTCACTTTGCAAGTATGCTGTTTAAATGACATATGCATCTTAAGAGATCAGAAGCTGAGTCAAAGCTGTGTTTCAGTCCTTAGGACTGGAGTGTGGCTTTGGTGTGGCTTCCACCCTCTTAGGATTAGGGATGCCATATCCAGGCGACACCTGGGACAAATCCACTTTTGGGGGCCCCCTCCCAGTCCCAGTCCAGTTTGGCCCCCAGCCCCCGGTTCGGGGCCTGTGCAGCGCCAACCCACCTTCCCCTGCCTCCCCACGCGGCCGCGCCACCCACCTCCTCCTCCTCCTCCATTCCAGGCCGTGCGGCCGCGTGGAAGAAGCAAAGGAGGAGGTGAAGGAGGCGGTGCACCTCCTGCACGCGGCCGCGTGGCCTGGAACGGAGGAGGGGGTGGTTGGCGCGGCCGCACGGGGGAGGTGGGGAGGGGGGCGCGGGCGTGTGCAGGAGCTGCACCTCTACCTCCTCCTCCTCCTCCTCCTCCTCTGTTCCAGGCCGCACCAAGCGGAGGAGGAGGCAGAGGTGCCTGCCTGGCTTGGTGCTCCCCGCCCGCACGTGCGCCAAGGCAAGAGGCAGGCAGCCACCCACCGCCTCCTCCGCCTGGCACGCCTCTGCGCTGGGCACTTCCTTGGGCCCGGGCGGCAGAGGTAGAGGAGGAGGGTGAGGCGGAGGTGGGTGGCTGCCTGTCTGCTTCCTTGGCGCGTGCACGGGCAGGGAACGCCAAGCCAGGCAGGCACCTCTGCCTCCTCCTCTGCCTCTGCCTTCTGGGCCCAAGGCAAGCACCTAGTGCGGTTGTGCGGAGGCGCACGAGGCGGAGGTGGGTGGCTGCCTGCCTGCTGCCTTGGCGCGTGCACGGGCAGGGAACGCCAAGCCAGGCAGGCACCTCTGCCTCCTCCTCTGCCTCTGCCTCTGCCTGCTGGGCCCAAGGCAAGCGCCTAGTGCGGTCGCGCGGAGGTGGGTGGCTGCCTGCCTGCTGCCTTGGCGTGTGCACGGGCAGGGAACGCCAAGCCAGGCAGGCACCTCTGCCTCCTCCTCCTCTGCCTCTGCCTCTGCCTGCTGGGCCCAAGACAAGCGCCTAGTGCGGTCGCGCGGAGGGGGGTGGCTGCCTGCCTGCTGCCTTGGCGCGCGGGCGGGCGGGGGGGAGCGCACCAAGGCAGCCACCCACCTCCTCCTCTGCTTGGGCCTGGGAGGCAGAGGAGGAGGAGGGAGGAAGGAGGAAGGAAGGAGGGAGGAGGGAGGAAGGAAGGAGGGAGGAGGAGGGAAGAAGGAGGAAGGAAGGAGAGATTGCTAACAAACCAATTCTAGCACTTATCAGCCCCACCAAGAAGGGTTTTGGAAAAAAAACAAACCTAATAAATCTCAATTGCCCGTTTAAGAACACAGCACCCCAAGATACTTTGCATTGCAACAGAGGCAGCTCACAATTACAGCAATAGGTTGCTGCTGTGAAAATTCATTTACCAAACTTCTTATGAGGAATGCAGCTAATCTCAGAGGGAAAAAAGATGGCTGGTATTTCTGAAGCAGAGAAGAAATTACTTCTGGATAGGCATTGCTTAGATTGGAGTGCCTAGCCTTTTAGACAAAATGAATGTATTATTGAAAGACATAATTCATGGTATTCAAAAGGCATCAATGGCCCATCAGTGTTAGTGTTGGCAAATCTAATCTCTCTCATCAGATTAAAGTGTACAGTTGAATTACCAATATTTCGTGGGTTAAGCATCCAAATGTCTCATCACCCAAAGTGACATACTGCAGAGACTCTCTAACAAAAGCTTCTGCTGTCTTGTTGATTAGATTAGGCTTTGACCACATGGTCATTGGAGTCGAAACAGAATAAGGAGTCACTGCCTGAAACAAGACAAAACATTTCAGATTCTTTCACAGGTTATGGATATTTAATGCCACATCAGTGGAGGTGGTGGGGACAACATAGGCTAGGATGAAATAAGCCTTCCCATAATGGGTAGGGAAGAGGAAAAATAGTAAAACAAACACCCAAAGTTCTCCAAAATCTCATCTATTTAGTTGGTTGAACTTTTTTGCTTATTCTGTCAGGAGATGGAAATATCTCACCTGTATGATAATTCCTTTTGCATTATATTCTGCTTGAAGAGCTTTGGAAAATGTGTACCCAAAAGCCTACATAAACAAAATTATATATATTTAGGGATAAGAAAACTATATTAATTTCATACACTTAAAAAAAATCAAATTACTGAAACATCACATTTTACCTAGGATCCCTCTTTCAGGACCCTCAATTGTCTCTTTCTATCATTACCCCTTTTTATATTTTTTCTTATTGGGAGGTTATGGACAATGTAAACCTCTTCATAACTTAAGTCTCTTAAAACCCAGACCTATATAAATGATGTACATACTTCCAGGAAACACAACAGTCTTACTTTAGAGGCAGAATAGATGGCATATAATGGACAGGGGAAGGTCGCAACAGCAGAAGATATATTCAGAATCAGTCCCCTTTGTCTGAAAAAGAAATGAAACAGTGTAAAAAGTATTTTATTTACATAGAATACCAAAGACATCCAATTCTATCAAAGCCAGACTGTATGTGATTTATAGGAAACCATGTCCATTTTAAAATAAAGATTACTAGCTGATGTAGTAATCCTTAAAAGTCAGTATGGTGGAATGGTTTGGGCATTGGACTGTGACTATGTAGACTAGGGTTTGAATCGCTACTCAGCCATGGAAACCCATTGGGTGACCTTGGGCAAGTCACACTCTCTCAGCCTCAGAGGAAGACAAAGGCAAAAGCCCTCTGAACAAATCTTCCCAAGAAAACTCCATGATAAGTTTGCCTTTAGGGTTGCTGTAAGTCGAAAACCACTTGAAGGAATACAACAACAAGAGGCCCTAATTTTCATTGGAACTGCAGCATGTATGGGGATGGTTAACAGGAGGCAAAGCTGGTGGTTTGTACTGCAGCTGCAGGATAGGCTAGAATTCATTCTCCCTGTCCTGTATGGCTATTCCTTAAAAATTAAACTGGCATGGTTCCTAATGCCTTCTATGCCTTCAACACTATGTTGGTCCTACATCCTGGACATGCACACATGAATCATAGTTATTGGCAAAGGGACAGGCTACAGAGAGTTCCATGTGATTCAGAACCATGTGCAGTTGGTGTATTCTGCAAGTTCAAACAATGACAAAATTCACAATTTGCTGTTAGAATAGAATTCAATATCTTTTCTTCTTTCCATTCACACCTTCTCTCTTTTCACCTGTTCTTTTGAAGCCCATGAAAAAGCCCTTGAAATTTTCTTGGCAATGTCTGCTAAAATTCCACAAGCTGGAAAGGAGATTCATATGAGCATAAGTAGAGCCATGAATGTCAGCAAACATCATCACCCTAAATTGTGATAGTAAATTCCCCCAATTAATTGAGTAGTCTCTGAAGAAACGCTTTTATTTTCCTATACTGAATCTAACACCAATCAGTTTCAATTTCTACAGACATGAGGGAACATCTTGCTTACTTCTTCAACATCTCTGTCCATTCTCTACACAATTTTATTTTTCTATAGTGGGAGAAAATGTGTCAGTAAACAATTGACAGAACAGGGAAATATTAATTTTTGGACTGCAATTTCCAAGCTCTCTTATCCAGCATGTGTAGTGGACAGTGGTTCTGCAAGCTGTTCAAAAAGTCAATTTTCCAAGCTCTGATACAGGGCAGAAAACAAGCTTATATTGTTTATTACTTGGAACATACAACAATGGCACCAGACTAAACCCAACATTTTTATCTGTGATCATGATATTCTCCAGGGATTGTACTTTTTAGGCAACTTATTATGGCAAGTAACCTAACTTTATTAAATCAACCCTACATTAATTATATTTCGAAACCATCTTTAAAACACACATCTGCACACAATTACACAAAAGACTAGAACATGGAAAAGAGATTTACCTTGTCACCATCTGTTTCAAAATTATCCGTGTCATCTAAAACAAAAATGAAATCCACAAATTTAGAATAACTAATGTTTACCTACTGAAGAAAATATAGCTAGTATGATAGAACTGTACAGTTGGAAGAATCTTGGAGGTCACCTACTCCAGCCTGCTGTTAGATGCAGGCTAGATGGCCATCCAACCTTTGATTAGATCTCTCCAGCAAAGAAGAGCCCTCTAGTGAATAGAAACACCTATATGTTTCTTCAACGGGCTGTGAATGATGGGGCTGCAGGCTTTGCTATTGTGATCAGGGTAGTGGAGAGTGCCTTCTTCAAAGGAATTTCCTCAGTTGCCAGTGTGGTCATCAAGACATAGCCAGAAAAGTTATAGGAGATCAGTGCCACATATTTACAATGCTGCATCCTATGCAATATGCATATTCCAGAATTTGCTGAAAACTACTGTGCAGAAAGGGCAGGAGCATCGCTTATGACATCGCTTATGACATAAAGTACACAATCTGTCATGCTGCCAGAGTGAACTTGCAGTGGCCTGGGGCCAAAATTAGGGCTGGGAAACATGGAGCGTCCACATGCTCTGCGCTCTCCTGGCACCATTTTTGGCATGTCCATGTTTAGACAGTGCACGTGCTGATGGTGTGCTTCGTGCGCTGCCTCTAAATGGCACGGCGCACAAGAGATGTCACCATGCCGCTCCAGGGCGCTAATGGTGGAAAGAGAAGGATGTATGTTTTTATTTTTTTTAAATGTAGATTTTAATTTTTTAAAATTATTCTTTTAAAATATTCTTTAAAAGCATCACATCTTACAAAATTTTCATTTTAACTACATGACATTGTAATTTAAAGGTATAATATTAATTTTGTTAGTTGTTTATGTTGCAACTATTGCCATTCAGTAATATTGCATTACTGAATTTACTGAATTACTATTTACAAATAACACTAGTACAAAAATCATTACTAAGGAATCTGTATGGTGTGGTATGGGAGAAGGTCAATGGGGGAGTGACACCATGAGTTACCACACCAGATGACGCCAACCCTAGTGACACCACCGGGTGAGCCCAACATAGATCAGGCCCCCATGTGCTCACAGGTTTTCTGTTTAAAAACTCTCTGCAGCTACACACTACATATTTTACCTATCAGGAGTTTAAACCAGAGGGAGGCACAGTGTGATGAAAGGTAGATTAAGTTAGTGCTACTCAGATTGGTGGCCCATGGACTGCTGCCAGTTCAGGAAAGAGTCACTGGCTGCTAGTCCACAGCAAGATTCCTAGAAATAAAGAAATAGTTCCAATCAATGAGCACAAATATGGTACCAGTCCCTGGCATATTACCAGAAAAAATGCCAGTCCCTTACATCAGACAGCCTGGGAAGTACTGGTGTAAGTAACAAGGTAGATTTCTAAAAGTTCAAAGAGCAAAAAGGTGATGATAAAGTCTCTCTGTGTCACACCTGTAGAAATAGTAGATGGACATTGTGCCAAACAGCAGTGTTGAAGTTTAAAATATCTAACATCAAAGTGCTTAGAAGGAGAGTGGGTTGCAACCCAACCATTTTGAAGATGGATCTCTTCTATTCTTTTTCTGGACAGATGTGAAAGCTAAAACTTCACAGAAACTGACACTGATAATAGTATGAAATGGCTGAGATTACTTGTAAAAATGAATAAGAAGTTCATTAGACTAGATTTCCCAAGAACTTAGAATATAGCGAGATAACTGATAATAATAAATGCCTTTCAGTAATGATTAAAAGACATTGGCTTTGGTTGCAATGAACTAATAAACAAGTTGGGTCAATTCATTTTAGCCTGCTGTTCCAAGATGAAAAATCTATTCCACCCCACTAGCCAAACTTAAAACCAAACAAGATGAAGTCATCTTAATTATATAGCAAAGTTTAACATGTATGTGTGTGCATGTGTTGTTTCTGTGTGTGTAGTACAGTAAAGGAATTAAGGTAAACCCCTTCTCTTAAAAAAACCTTTTAGCCACAGATAGTTGTTTCTTTATTCTCCCTGATACCATGAATAGTTTTTGCTGTTGTTGTATGCCTTCAAGTTGTTTCTAACTTATGACAATCCTGAGAACAAATATTGCCTAGAAAACCCCATGACAGGTTCATCTTACAGTTGCCATAAGTTAGAAACGACTTGACGGCACATAACAATAGCAACAACAAAGGCGACCCTATCATTACTTGAAAATACCTGTGCAATTTAGTCTGTCGGGCAGTATTTCATATAAAATTGAACTGAGCTGATTCTCCTGGCAGTTTAGTCCCTAAAGGAGCTATTTGCTGATGAAATCCAATATAAAAAATAGAGAACAGAACATGTTGCACATATCACTGCCTGGTTATTACAAGGACAAATCCTCAAGGACAAGAGAACAGTAATATCTCTCCCCAAAGCCCTTAAGAAGATAATGCATTAAACTGGCCCAAGTAAAAACCCTACAATATTTAATGGCATTCCAGGTCTTAAAATAGTCAGCAGAATGAAAAGAAAACACTTATGGAAGAAGATGAGCAAGCTGAGCCTGCTGCTTAAAGCAGACTCTCTTTTTTGTTGATCCAGCAAATGGAACGAGCTTTTCAGCTCCCCAAATTTCTGCTGCTAGTTCCATATATTGCCCATGCAGGAGACCACTGAAATATTTGCATAGACTGAAGTGCATTGGGCTTGCATCAAAATAAAAAATAAAAAACCATCTACAGAACACTTGGAGACATATCTCCTTTGCACTTGTGGATTCCATTGCGTGCTCTTCAGTATTTGTCTTTCAGTTTAGTAACCCTGCAGCCATCTTAAAGCTGTAAATATTAATCAAAAACTTTAAATTTACCAATCCGGAAACAAAACAACACTAACCTCTTTCCAGTAATATGGCTGCACACCCACAAATGCAATTTTGTCTAAAAATAAGCTATGTGCTACCTGTATATACTGTTATAAGGAAAAATATTTTTGGTTGGTTGGCTGACTGTGTTTGCTTCTACTTTTGCAAATCCAGCAGCACCATTAGAAATAACAAAGACATCAAAATGAGTCAATATCATGTCTGCTTTTTGTTGCCTCCTCCTGCAGTAGTTGAAACAACCTAATGATAAAGAACCCTCCTCCAATACTAGATTTTAACCTGTACATTTAGAAGGTAAAGCTACTCAATCCATGATATTTCTAAAACTTTAAATGGATTGGACTAAATTCAATTGATTGGACTGACTGATCCATTGACTAAACTGATCAAAACCAAGGATTGCAGGAAGGTAATTTTTACAAATTTACCATAAAGTGCCATCAGATTTCTTTCTTGTGTGATAAGAATATAGAAGTTAAAATCCAAGTTTAACAATATATTGTTTAGTTCTGGCTCAAACAGTATCCACATTTGGACTAAATAGGACAATGGGGGTCACAAGGCACTTTTTCAAAGGCATAGCTGTATTAGTCTGGAAAATCAGTATGCAAAGGGATCTTGTACCACCTTTGAGACGGAGAACCTGTGCAGACCATTAAGGCCGACCTGGGGGTGGAGACAGGATGTAGTGTCCACATGATGCATGCCCTGACTCTGCCTACATGGTGGTGGGATGCCGCACACTGCACCACATGGCGCACGGCATCATGGAGCTCCTCTGGAGCTGTTTTTAGATGATGCAGCACCAAAGGAGCACTGTAAAGCAGCAGTACAGGTGGCTATGACACCCTTTGCAGGGAGCAAAAAGGTCCTACCCCACCCTTTGAGAACAACTTTAGTAAATGAAGTGGTGTGTGTCATGTTGTGGTTTGCTTCAGGCAGCAAAATCTCTTGGGCAGGCCCTCACAGAGCTATAGAAATTGTGCAGTTTGTTTGGAGTGGAACTGCTGTCAGGTCAGGATTAGGAGCCCTTTTGTTTTTCTCAGGAGAGCTGGAAAGTTCAAGGATGCAATTCTGGCTAAGAAAGTTCCATTATTTCATCTTCATGGCCAGGCAAGGTTCTAAAAAAGGACAAATGTTAACACTTTTGGAAACGGACAACACCAGTCTAAAACATGTATCTGAAAATTAATATACAGGCCCAAAACTACCCCAGTTCAGTGTGGATTTGAAAACCTCTTCCAGGACCTTTCAATCAATAGGTAATCATGAAGTCATTTTTAAAAAGAATTTGTTTGATTGAAAATCATTTCTTAGTGGAATCCATGCAAAAGAAACACTATTCATTTCTTCTCATGCTGAGCTAGTTAGTGGTACGTACCTGGGCAACAGACATAATGTTGCAGTTGATAAGGGCCTGTTGGGAATAATGCAAGGTTTACTGATCCAGTGAAGACAAAGTGTTCAAAAAGTTTGGTTTGATAATTTTTTAAAAACAAAGAAACATTTTATGAAAAAATATTTTAGGTGAAGCAGCCAGGTGTTCGTAAATACTCATGAAAAATAAAACATGTTAGTCTTTGATGTACAAGATTCTTTGTCATTTTTACTAACATGGCGATCCTTCCCCCTGAAATTTCAATTATATAGATTACTATAACATTGTATTTTTCCTCTGGTATAAGACCTTGTTGTTTTTGTTGTTGTTGCTGCTGCTGCTGCTACTGTCACCTACCACACAATCTTTTCAGCTATATATTTTCAACCACAGGGAATCATGGCAAAATGCAATAGCAGATCTGCCAATATGGTCTTGATTTATTCTCCGTTGGGTGGATTGTCAGTAGCAAGGAAAGGCTGCTGTTCTACCCTCACAAGATCAACTGAACTCTGCACCCATTAGAAAAGAGAATGTAAGGTACTGTCCTCTATATTCAGTATTTGCTTTAAGTATTTTAGGTTATTTTAGTGCTGTGCCTTCCCAAAGCAGTATACATAAAGAGTGAGAAACAAAATATAACATTATAGCTGGTCTCATCAGAACAAATAACTAGAAATAGTTACTCTTATAATGCAACCAGATCTGGAAGGGGCTGCCAAGTGGCAGCAGCATCCCACCCCACCATGGCAGAGTTAGCCTGGCTGGCAGAGAGGGGCAACTGGGGGGGGGGGTGCTAGGCAGCCTGGGGATGACAGCATGATCTACCACACTGGGGTGACCCCAACCCTAATGCCACCACTGTTCCTCCCTGATGGATTAATTCTGTGGAGAGAAAAATAACATGGAAGAGTTACAACTGGGACATGAGATAATGTTCTCTCTCTCTCTCTCTCTCTGACACACACACACACACACACACACACACACTCTCTCTCTCTCTCTCTCTCTCTCTCCAGGGCCATGGTATGATAAATGCCTCCTCTAAAGGCAGCCGTAGCCATTTTTGTTGGCTTGTTTGTTTGTTTGTTTGTTTTGCCCTTTTAGTAGCCTATGCTCTGATGCAAAGAAAAAGTTTGAAGGGACTTGGGAGTTTATCAAATGGGAGGAATTTCTCTTAAATTCGAATGAAAAGAAAGTGGGGCCAGAACGCATTCACTTAAAGTCGCTAGTTTCGTGCAATTACGTGAATACGCATTGCATTCGAACTGGCTCCCCATTGCCGGAAAATAGCATGCCATTGCCAGAATTTGCTTGTGGCAGTCTATCACACAATAACGTGAAATCACATGATTACGTTTGGACTGACCTCCCATTGCCTGAATTTGCGTGTGGCGGTCTATCACGCAATTACGTTAAACCCCATGATTGCGTTCAGATTGCCATCGGAATATACTTCCAATTCCCCTTGTCTGATAAACTCCTTGGTTCGCTGAAAATAATTGGATTATTCTCTTTGCAGAAATGCTCTACTCATTTGTAAAGGAACTTCATCAAAATAAATGGAGGCAAAAATGACATTGCCTGCTATCTTTATCCTTCAGCAATAGATAATTCACTGTGTCCGATATAAAAGGGAACCAGTGTGCTTTAACAATGTGTATTCAGAAGCATTCTTACCTCATCATTGTCTGGTGCCTCAAGAAAATGGCATGGGGTGCTGGTCTGAAGCATTCCAACATTGTTCACTAATCAAAAGGAGCAAAACAGATGCAGTGACACAACCAGCTAGCACAACTACAGAAATTGAACTATTCCAAAAGCACAGCAACTTCCTATCAGCCACATTCAGGTTTGGAGAAAGACCAGTTTGTCTGCATCCACATTGCCAAATTAATGCAGTTTGAAACCACTTTAACTGCCATGGCTCAATGCTATGAAATTCTGAGATTTGCAGTTTTTTTTAGATACTGTATTTAGCTTTCGCTGACAGAGAGCCCTGGTGCCACAGCAAACTACAAATCACAAGATTCCATAGAATTGAGCCATGGCAGTTAAAGTGTCAAACTGCATTAATTCAGAAGGGTATATGCAGCTTTTGGTGGAATATAAATCCATTGGACAGGATGAAACATTTTTTCTGCACAATGTTTGCTGAAATGACATAGGATGGCCATGATTTAGAAAGTCCAACAAGATCTTGTCCTTGGTTATACCGTGATCTAACTCCTGGTTTACTTAACCTGGGTAGCTTTTTAGGACTAATTGAGAGAATAATATGAGAATTCAAAGAACCAATTGACATAAGTCCTCTATAGTTTTTTGTGGGTTTTTCAGGCTATGTGGACATGTTCTAGAAGAGTTTCTTCCTGACGTTTCACCGTGGCTGGCATCTTCAGAGAATGCTTGCCTGGAAAGGACTTGGGTATATATATTGTGTGACCTGGAAAGGCAGGAGTGATTTGCATGTGTATTGTTCTGTTGCTAATGGCAGGCCTCAGGGTGGGAGGGTTTGCAAAAGAGGATGATTGTCTGCTTGATAGTGCTCATTGTCTGCTGGGAGATTTCTCATTTGCATTTGCTGAGTCTTTATCTTGCTATTTTTCAGGACTGGTAGCCAAATGTTGTTTACTTTAAGGGTTTCCTCTTGGTTTGGCTGGTTTGGCTACCAGTCCTGAAAAATAGCAAGATAAAGACTCAACAAATGCAAATGAGAAATCTCCCAGGGTCAGGGGTTTCCCAGCAGACAATGAGCACTAATCAAGCAGACACTAATCCTCTTCTGCAGACCCTCCCACCCTGAGGCCTGCCATTAGCAACAGAACAATACACAGGCAAATCACTTTTGCCTTCCCAGGTCACACAGTATATATACCCAACTCCTTTCCAGGCAAGCATTCTCTGAAGATGCCAGCCACAGATGCTGGTGAAACGTCAGGAAGAAACTCTTCTAGAACATGGCCACATAGCCTGAAAAATCCACAAAAAGCTATGGATGCCAGCCATGAAAGCCTTCAACTTCACAAAAGTTCTCTACTTTGTGATTTCTAGCCATTTCTTATAAAAAAATTCAGATTCTTCCTGTTAGCCTGTTGTTGCCTCCTGTCAGGGACGTAGCTAGGATTTTAGGAAGGGAGGGGGGGTCCAGACTAAGTGCCACCATTATAATGGGGTCTATTAGGTAGATAGATACAGCCACCTTAGGTGCTAGATTTTGGTAGTCATAAAAGGAAAGCAAATTCCTACATAGTTCTTTCATTATGATTTCCTGTTTGGTGTGGAGAAAGACAGTTATGGAATGTTATGGCTTATGTGCCAAAATAATGTGGCTGATCTGGGGTATGTTTTATGTGCCTTTAAATAGAGTAGGATGGGATAGAGGTTTGCTGTTCCACATCAGACATCCAAAACTCTTGGGCTAGCCCTGGCTCTTGAAAACGATTTTTGAATCTCTTACCCAAAATTCCAACTTCTAATCCTTGAAGGCTTTCTTCAATATCAATATATATGTCTTTTTGGGTGAAGTCAGCTTGTATGATTTTCACTCTTTGCCCTGTAGTCTGTTCTTCATTGGAAAAAGAAAAACAAATCAGTTTCCATGCTGTCTGAAAGCTAAATTAGTTAGTCTAGATATAAGGTAGTCATTCTGGTTGCAATATGCTTAAGATGCAACAGGTTAGATTGCAACATGATAGCAGGGATACAAAATGAAACATTGGACTAATTCAGGAATTCAGGTATTTAATTCTACATATTTAGAATTATTCACACATTGGGCAGATGGATGGTTGTAGTGTGGCCAATGCATTCTTCCTAGCATATACAGGTATAGAGCAGAAGAGTTCAAGAAACTGAAACTGTTAAGCTAGAGTGAATGCATGCAGAGCCAAGAATTGAGAACTTTCACATTTCATGGACCAAGTGCTTGTTTGTTTTTCCTCCCCAGCATGACTATCACGCAATAAAAAGAACCTCAGTTAATTCATAAAATTAATTTTGCAGTACAAATTTAATCATGTTTACTTAATAGAAACAGCACTGGTATGAGTGAAACCTTAGCTGAACAACTGTTTGATAGCAAAGCAATCCTATGATTGTGTTTGCAGTGGCGTTAAAAGGGTTGGCATCGTCTGATGCAGTAATTCATGGTGTCACGCACACCCACCCCATTGACCTCCTCCCATACCGCACCATACAGAATCCTTAGTAATGTTTTCATACTATTGTTACTCATAAATTGTAATTCCCATTTATCACTGAATGTAATGGCAATAGTTGTGACGAGCAAAATTAAAATTATTACAGTTTTAATATCAATAAAGTATCATACACACAGCCTAAATGTGCTTACATGTACATAGTTTCATGTGGTCAAAGTGAAATTTTGTAAGATGTGGTGTTTTTAAAGAAAATGTAAAAAGAATGTTAAAATTTTAATATTTAAAATTTATTTTTTAAAAAATCTCATGCCTCTCTTTTTTCTCCTTATTGAGCCTCACGCCACTTATATCATCTCTTCAATATTTTAAAGGGATGCAGATAAATGCCACAGTCCATTACTGCCCAAAGGCAGGTGTTTGGAGAGTAAATGTGTCACCTCCGCTTAGGGTGTTATCTGGTGTAGCCTGCACCCCCTGCACCCACCTAATGATGCCCGTGTGTGTGTGTGTGTGTGTGTGTGTGTGTGTGTGTGTGTGTGTTAGAGGAGAGGAAACTCTTTAGAAGAGCTTATCCTACTTCCTGCTAAGTCACTCTGACCAGGACAAGAGATTCAGGGTATTTTTCTTCTCTCCTCCTTTCCTGGTTATTATCATCTCGCCTCCCACTGCACTTATTTGGAGGGAATTAACTCTGCCAATTGGGAAGATGACGTAGTTGAGATCTCCTGGGATGGGTTTGCCTTGAGAACTGAAGAGCTTTAAACCTTGCAGAACCTGAATTGCCCTCACACTGCCCCCAAATCCCTCAGACATATCTCAGACAAGTTACTGGAACTTCTATGCCTGCAAAATGTTCTATGGGCACATAGCAAGAGGCCTCTGGTGGCAGATATACTTTCCTGTTGGCAGGCCTCCCTCTCTGCCAGTGAAATGGCCTGTTGTTCCAGGACAAAAAGGAAACAGTCCCCACAACTTATTGCATAGTACAGGGGTCATAAATCACACCCCTTAAAGTCATAATTATTATAATAATTATTATAA
This sequence comes from Sceloporus undulatus, assembly GCF_019175285.1. NCBI lineage: Eukaryota > Metazoa > Chordata > Lepidosauria > Squamata > Phrynosomatidae > Sceloporus > Sceloporus undulatus. The sequence continues at coordinate 253,189,727 of NC_056523.1, forward strand.
TTATAATAATTATGACTCCATCATAATGCAGTCATAAATCATTCATAATGAGCCATAAACTACTCATACATGGTGATGTCAAAGGCTTTCGTGGCCGGCATCCACAGTTTTTTGTGGATTTTTTGGGCTATGTGGCCATGTTCTAAAAGAGTTTATTCCTAAGAGTTTAGGAATAAACTCCTCTAGAACATGGTCACATAGCTCTTAAAAACCACAAAAAACTACTCATACATCATTCACCATAAATCAATCACTGTCCAGATATTACAATCAGTTATGCAGAGGCTACATAACTGTACTGCAGGTCTTGTGCCTCAAAGATCACTATCCCTCTGATAATGGACAGTTGTGACAATGTATTGTGCGCCAACAAAGTTGGTCGCAAATGCAACTACTAAACTAATAACCATGGATATAATGTCAATATAAAGTATCATTCCCAATTCCTACAGGATGGCCATTGCCTGGTACTAAACATTAGCAAACACAGCCTAATAACTACCTACACCTGATACCTCCAGGAAAGCAGGGGAAACCCAATGCTCCAATAACATGGAAAAATTCCTTTCTGGCCCTCGAAAGCAACCAACTGCAGCCTGGAGATATGGCAAGCAAAATAAGCATAAATACAGGGTGGGCAGGATGGGTGGCTCAGCAGCAGGATCTGAATGGCTGCCCTCCATGCATTTGGGTCTTAAATAGGCCCTCAGATCTTGCTTCAGGTCCCATGAGACTTTCGGTCTCATGAGACCTGGATGAGATCAAGGGTGGGATCTCATGCAATCTCACCCCCATCAAGTCTTGCAATGGCCAGAGTTTTCATGAGATGGAAGAGGAACTGCTAGCACTGGCCCCCATGAAGGGACAACCTGGCACAACCAAGGACCCCTCCATGACATTTTGGGGTAGGTCCTTGTATTCAGCAGTTGCTCAGTAGGCTTGTGATTGTTCCTAAAGCAATTATTATTAAGCAGAAAAGTATACCCTGTTTTGCGGGAGGCAACATGTACACTAAAGCAAACACTCTCCCCCCCCACACACACACACACAAAACTTGTTGGTCTATAAGAAACATTCTAAAATCAACAATTGGACAATAGCTCCTAGCTGGGTGATACTAATCCAGTTATGTTTTCTACTCTCCATTGTGAGACTATGGCCAACTGCACACTTAATGGTTACAGTGTGAAGCCATTCCTATTCTCCTGCCCCTCAAGTGTTGCTTAATTCCTAGTCTAACTAAGAATATTGGAGAAGCTGAAAAACTGCAACTTGGTTAGTTCTAATAAAGGTATTTTCTTGAAACCTTGAAAAGCTTACTTTTGAAAAGCTTACCTTTTGAACTATAGTACACTGGTCCCCCGGGTTACGAAATACCCAGGTTACGAAATTTTCGGGATACGAATAAATCCCATAGGGATTTATTGTTTCGGCTTACGAAGGTTTTTTCGGGTTACGAAAAAACCCCGGCGCTGTTTTAAATGGACCCATTAGCGCCTATGGGCTATTCGGCTTACGAAGTATCCCGGGTTACGAAAGCGGCGGCGGAACGAATTAATTTCGTAACCCGGGGTACCAGTGTACCCAGAATCTGTGGGATTGTGAGAGTGATAGTCCAAAAAGTAACTTTTTCAAACTGAAATCAAGATAGATAGGATCAATGACTAACTTGTTATTGCAAGGTCTGTGTATGTTGCATGGATGGGTATTCTGAAATCAGGGAAGCAAAATGGGAGGTGTCGAGTAAACAAGCTATAGATGCATTAATAAAGATTTAAAGAAAAAAAGTTAGTTGGCATTTTTTTTAAAAAAAACCTTACCAATATCAGAGGCTACTGTTTGCATTTTCTGGAGTGTTCTGCTAATCAAAACAATATTTAGTCCACATTTGGCTAGCTGAAAAAACAAGATTTAAACAGACAAACATTTCAGTATTTGAAAGGTAGTGATGTGATGTTGCATTCATTTATCACCTGGAGTTTCACTATCATGTTATCTGGAAGCCAGATGGACATCTTGCTTTGGCATTTTTCCTAAGTATACTTCAGTATTTGACTGTCTCTTAAGATAAATAATTCACCAGTGGCACTACTTTCCACAATGGTGAGATTGTGTGCTCCTGGGAGGCAAGAGGTTATGCAGATAGGTCTCCCGTGTCAGACAGGCTCTTGCTGAGGAGCCAGACTGAATGTGCTAAACAGCTACTGGGCAGCAGCAGTAGTCCCTGGGAGTGGAGGCTGATACTGGCAGAGGATCTCTCAGAGGCAATGGCAGTGGCACCATAATGCTTTTTAATACTGCTCAGAAGTAGGCATAGTAATCCTCTTTTGAATGTCTTCAAAAGAGCATCCAAAAGTCCTATTTAAACCCCAGGATTTCTTTTGTTCGCGGGCTTAGTTCATTTCTAGATAGAAGTTCTGCCAGATTTGTCTCTATTTGCTCATCTGCCAAGAGAGTGATGAGTATTGTCCATCTTAACAGCACCTGAAGAAGAAGGAGTCACAAACATTCAGGTCATATGTCCCCTTCTAAAGCCTTCTCTATTCCAACTTAACTCTTTGTCCCTTATTCCTAGTGGAGCTAGGGTTGCCATAACCTGGCTGCAACTGGGTTTTTCCCGGTTTTGGCGGCACCTGCCCGCTCCCGGCACGGGTGCCATCCAAAAACCGGGTAAAGCCCGGTTGCAGCGGGGTTGCGGAGCAACCCGGGGGGCCTCGCTGCCCTCCTCCTCCTCCTCTTCCACTGCACATGGCCGCGCGGAGAAAGAGGAGGGGAGCGAGGCCTGGGGCGGAGGAGGCTGCAGGGAGGTGGCGCCTCCTGTGCGCAGCCGCGCCAACCTCCCCGCCTCCCTGCAGCCTCCTCCCTCCTTCCTGGCCTCCGCGGAGGCCAGGAAGGAGGCGAGGCCCCGGCGATCACCGGCAGCCTCGAGCCTTCCTCCTAGGCCTCTGCAGAGGCCGGGACGGGAGCGATGTCCTGGCCGTGACCGGGAGCCTCGAGCCTTCCTCCTAGGCCTCTGCAGAGGCCGGGGAAGGAAGGGAGGCCTCGGCGATCGCCCGAGGCCTGGCCCTTCCTCCGCGGCCTCTGCGGAGGCCGAGGAAGGAAGGGAGGCCCCGGCGATCGCCCGAGGAGTGGCCCTTCCTCCGCGGTCTCAGATCGCGGCGAGGCCTGGGGCCCAAGCGGGGAGGGAAAGCCTCCTTAAGTGTAGGCTTTCCCTCACCGCTTGGCCTCCGCTCCCCTCCGCGGGAAAATGTAGGACAAAATTTACAAATGTAGGACACATTTCTCTGTGTCCTACATTTGAAAATTTTGTCCTACATTTTCCCCGTTTTGGAGGTCCGGAGTTATGGCAACCCTAAATGGAGCTATGTGAGTTTGTGCGTGATAATTTTTCTCTTTTAAATAAAACTTGTAACTTGAAGTTGCCTCTGGACTTCTTTATACCTTCTAATCTGATATATACTGGCAAAAAGGTTCCTAACACAGCCAATTTCATTTGCGCTAGTTATAATTCCCCATACGTGCATTCACTGCATTCACTGGTTTAGTGAAGCCTTGGCTGTGGTACACTGCATTTCCTATACATATGTTAACCAGACTGTCAGTTGAATGGATATGCCCCAACACTGGCAAATGAAGAGTGTTTGCTATCATATCCAAGAGCAGCAGGTTTGGCTGAGTGGACATAAAAGTGGCTGTGTTGCACATACAGTCTGTATTGCAGACAAAAGGCCAAAGGTTAAAGAGGAACACAGAAAGAGACATCATCCCACCCCTGCAATATCTGCCACTTCAGATGGTTGTCTTAGTCTGTCCAAAAGTAGGACTGGCCCTGAGAGAGCTGTACAGATTATTTTGAAAATGTATACAAAGAGCCTGAGGAATATTCTTAAATGCCATATTAATCTTAAGTAATTTTGCAGGTATTCTCCTTACCTCAATGGAATATGCTTTTCCAATGCCATCTCCTGCTCCTGTAATCACTAAAAGATGAAAATCAAGACAGAAGATGTGTGAATTTACTGGGTTCTTTCTTGCATATTAATAATCTCAAGTGGATACAGTAAAGTCACATATTGTAAAATTGGGTGGGTTATGGGGAAAAATCAAAGCAATGAAAGAATTAATCCAGGGTAGAGATGCTAGTACCACTTTTAAAAGCATTGTTCTTGGGTAAATTTTGTGCTCAATCAATGGCACTCAGGACTATTTTTAAATGGATGAAAGCTTTAATAAGTTCATAGATTTCCCAAGAGACAATATAAAGTGATAATTTAATTTAAAAAAAACCAAGCAAGAAAAACCCCTATTATCTTGGACCCCAAATCGTTAATTTAGCCTACAATCCTATAACCATTTTCTCAGAAATAAAACCAGTTAATTCTAATAGAATTGGGGGGAAATGTGAGAAAAACGTGGAAAAAATGGGAAAAATGAAAAAAGGAAGAAAATCAATTATGGAATATTTTATTTTAGTATGATTTAGGAAAAATTTGAACAATTTTTTTCCATTTTTCCCCATGGCCCTTCACATCTATAATTCTAATTAGATATAAACCTAATTAGGTTTACACTCTTAAGAGTCTCATCCTCTCACTTCCCCAGCAGCCATTTGAGTTGCCCAAAAAGCCTTTATTAAGGATGAAAGTTTCTCTTAAGCAATATGGTATGAGGAACTGGGGCAGTGGGGAATTAAAACAAATAAAGAATTAAGGAAATAATTATATTAAAATAATATAATTTTCTTCTGTGAACATACTTAAATTAACTTAAGATCCATGCTGTGATTTTAATATTTTATTGGATTTTTTAAAAAATAATTTCAATTATAGTGATTTCCAGAAAAATCCTATGCATGTCTACCCAGAAACAGGCCTCACTGAGTCCAATGAAGCTCACTCCTCAGCAGGCAGATATTGCTGAGCCTTATAGTAAAATCCTATGTGTGTTTACTCAGAAGTAGGCCATACAAAGGTTCATAAAGGTTTACTATCCCAAA
>NC_056523.1:253194732-253214608 GCF_019175285.1 Sceloporus undulatus
TTATTATTATTATTATTATTATTATTATTATTATTATTATTATTATTATTTTCTTCAGTATTTGCACATTTATGTTGGTATTTATTTAAGAATTATATCTTTGTCTTCTTTCATAGTTACATGAAGCTTAATATTCTAATATAAGAAAGTAGTTTTGAAAAAAGGGAAAATACAGAGCACTTCAGAGGGCCATGTCTTGTTTATGAAGAAATGATAGGATGGCTCAGCTGTCGCTAGCTATAGAAGACTGCAACAACAATCCTATGCATCTTCATCAAGAAGTTAAGCAATTGAACTGATAGGAACTTACTTCTAAGTACTTGTGCTCATAATTACCTTGCAGATTTGTCCAAAAAAGGACATTTTAAATTCTCTTGCTTGTACAAAATGAATGAAGCTAAAAAATCTTACTGGCAGAAAAAACAACATCCCAGAAAAGAAACTCTGAGGTATTCCCATTTTACAAAATGAAGAATTAATACACACTGAGAGACACAGGCTGCCTATGCGCTGCAGAATTAATACAGTTTGACAGTGCTTTAACTGCCATGGCTCCATTCTATGGAATCCTGGGATTATAGTTGTTTGTGGCATCAGATCTTTCTGACAAGGGAAGGCTATCTCTCCTGCAACATTACAAATTCCAGAATTCCATAGCACTGAGCCATGCAGACACACTCAGAGTGAACCACAGACATATAGGCACACACACCACACAACACCACACAATTGTCATAAATAATAATATAAATATAATAATAACTAATAATAATAATAATAATAATTAAAAAACTGCAGTTAGATGCCACCTTTATTTAGGATCAACCAAATTTGCCACAAAACTTTGCAAGCTTCTAAGTCTCCCAGAATTCTTCATTTGGCTAGATGGTGCCACAATATTTATCTCCTTTATCACCTACACTTTGCTCACCACCAACTGATGAAGAAATTTGGGAGATTCAACTTGCAAAGTCCTCAAGTGATTGCCCACTATGACACCCACTTTAATTATTATTTTTCATTTTAAATATTGAGTAACCTCAGTGTGGAACATATTGGTATTTTATGTTTGATAGCTTTTATAAAAGGAGTTTTTATTACATTAATATGGTAGTGATACCTGAAGTGATGGAAAACAGGAGCCTGCCATATGCCAAGATGGGCCACTGGCCCATCTCACTTGGTATTGTCTCCAGTCTAGTGTTAGGCAGAATTTCTCAAAGAGTGATACTTCCCAACCCATAGATGCCAATTGAACCCAGACCTTCTACATGCAAAGCTCCACCCTGCCATTGTGCTAACTGGCATTCCCCGTCACATGTATTACATCAACAATAATAACAAGGAGAGAGTTCCTTTACCTGCCCATTCCCCATTGACCGGAAAAAGATGGAGGTAAAGTCTTCCTTAGTATGGGAAGATGTACTTCAGAAACCCAAGGCATTTCACCAGGAATTCAGACAAAGATGCCTCCAAGGAACAGTGAGCAGATGCTGCTGGAATTCACCCATGGGAACAGTTACAATGAGCTCGATAATGTATTGCCACTATCTCGCTCACTCGCTAGTGATGTATGAAGTTCTGGGAACCAAACAAAAAAGGAAGAAATTGTCTTCCTACTCTGAACCTTTGAGTCATAAGCATCTCCCATCCTCCTGAATAGAATGTGCCAGAATTATAATAGAAGGACTTTCTTGGCCCATATATGGAAGATTCAAGAAACAACAACACAAAAAAAAAAAAAAAAAAAAAAAGAAAAAAAGAGAAAAAAGAAAGAAAGAAAAAAAAAACAGAAAAAAAAAGAAAGAAAAGAAAAGAAAAAGAAGAACAAACTGCCCTTGCCCCTACTCAAATATGATCAGAAGCAAGCTGATAATATGCCATCTTCTCTAGTTAATGCAAGGAATGAAAAGTTTTGGTGTATTGAGGTGAACATAAGAAAATGTTCACTCAACCACATCCCCGTCCACCACACTGTTGTCTAAATTAGCCTTCCCAACAGGTGTCCTCCAATGTAATGAACTGTAGCTCCCACAAACCCAGCCTTCTCAAATGTGGACCCAGCTCTGAATAATTGAATTGTATTCCTATCCTTAGAATCCAAAGTACCATTCCTGGCCCTTTCCTCTTCACAAACTAGCACAAGCAGGATTAGACTTAAGGAAGGAGGCATGAAAATTGGAGGAAGAAACAAATAGCAAGACTTGGAATAATTTCTGAAGAAAGTCAAGGAAGAAAGTACAAGGCAGTTTACAGTTGAACATTAAGAAAACAAAAAAACAATGACCACAGATATTTACATAATTTTAACAAAGGATGATTAAGACACTGAAATAGTTCAAGATTTGCATACTTTGGCTCATTATTAATCAGAAGGAAGACTGCAATCAAGAAATCAGAAGACTGGACTCAGAAGGAGCACTATGAAGGAACTAGATGCTGAAGTGGAAAGATATTTACTGAATACTAAAGTTAGGGTTGTCCATATGTTTGGTGAAAGCTGGACAAGTGAAGAAAGCTGATAGGAAGAAAATCAACTCATTTGAAATGTGATGTGGAGAAGGTTCTATGGATATCATGGATTGCTAAAAATATGAATCAATAGGTGCTAGATATAAATCAAGCCGAACTCTCCCTAGAAGCCAAGATGACTAAACTGAGACGTTGTATTTTGGCCATATCCTGAGAAGATATGACTTACTAGAAAAGACATAATGTTTACTAACCTATCTTTAAGGTAGAAGTCAGTAGGAAAAGAGTTAGACCACAGTCCAGATGGATTAGACTCCATCAAGGAAGCCACGGCCTTGATTTGCAGGTCTGGGCAGAGCCACTGTGATAGATGACTTGGAGACTCTTATTCATAGGTTACCATAAGTCGAAGATGATTTGATGGCAGTTAACAACATGAAGGTCTTGCCTCATCTCTTACACTAGAGCAGGTGGAGAAATGTTGCCTTCCAGTTTCTGGCTGTGTTGTAGTGGTACTTGAATCTAAACCAATGTTTTTACGAATGGCAGTCCATATGGCATTATTATCACAGCTCAGAAATAACTAGTATAAATAACTAGTATGTAGATTCTTTTCCCTAGTAACTTGAGGTGAAACTCCACTACTTTGTTGTTGTACCTAACTCCACTGATATATGTGTACTTGTAACTTTTATTTATGGGAATGTGGCCTCATTAAATGTTGGCAGAGGAACATTATGTGGTTCAAGTTCTGGCTTGTGCAGTCTGCTGACTTGTGGTTTGTTGTGTGTGTAAGGCAACCATGAAAGATGGGAAGAGGGTGTGTTCTATACCATATACCAGTAGTTTGTAACAATGAGATGTTTCTTTAATCAATTGAAATAGCATTTCATACCTTAAATGGTAAAGTAAAGAGATACTTCTTAAAAATGGTGAATTATAACTTTATTTAATTGTCTTTTAAGTAAGCTCTGCTTTGTCATGGATCTAGAAAACAGACTGATTTGTCCATCCCTTTTATGGCTTTCCATTATATCAAAACTGCTTCCATACCTTTTTGCAGCATTGTTGTGTACTAAGTTCTCAGCTAGATTAGTTGAGGAAAAGTTACCAAATAAATAACTAAGGAAAACATGTGATGGTCTCTAAACCACATCTCCAACACATTTATTTTAAGGTTGCAGAGTCAATAATAATGTGGCTGGGATATCACGTTCAGGTATTTCACCCAGGTGCTTTAACTGATACAGGTTCAGGTACCTTGTTGTTTTCTGAGCTGAAATGACTCCTCGTCTGTTTACCTGGATTTGTTTAAGTCTTAAATTGCTGTAAGTGAGAGGGGGTGTCTATTCTCGTACAAGCAACCATATGCTTACAGGGAGCACCGAGATAAGACGCTATTAGGATGCCTTGGTGTGCTCTCTTTGTGTATTGCCTGCTCCATTGTGTTCCCCTAATTAGACTGAAGCCATCTGAGTTCATGTCAGTGAAAGCCAGTCGTCATCTTCCTACCAAAGTATTGTAGCTGTACCCAGCAGATTCCATCCACTCTATCTTGTTGCTAAAGGCCATCAGGCCAGCTTCAAAATTGTGCTATCTATGATGAGAAGCTTCCAAGATTTAATTAATTTAATTTGTTTTTTTATATACCGCTATTCCAAAGATCATAGCGGTGAACAGCAGTAAGCTAATTAGCAAGAAGCTAATTTGCCCCCAACAGTCTGGGTACTCATTTTAGCGACTCGAGGATGCAAGCCTGAGTCGAGCTTGGGCCCTTTGGCTGGTCTTGAACTCGCAACCTTGTAGTTTTGAGTGAATGGCTGCAGTACAGGCATTTAACCCTGGTGGCGCAGTGGTTAAATGCTGTACTGCAGCATTCACTCAAAACCACAAGGTTGCGAGTTCAAGACCAGCCAAAGGGCCCAAGCTCGACTCAGGCTTGTATCCTTCCGGAGTGCTAAAATGAGTAGCCAGACTGTTGGGGGGCAATTAGCTTACTTGCTAATTAGCTACTTATGTTCACCGCTATGATCTTTGGAATAGCGGTATATAAATAAAACAAATTATTATTAATTAAGATAATATGTTATTAACAGCCCTGATCTCTAACTATAAAGCATATTAATTTCCATATGTATTTTCCCTTCACTTCAGATGGTCTTTAGCACTTGGTTCAAGCCACCTAAAGCTTGTCATAACTAAGAGATAAATTCCTAATGCGGGTGGGAAAATACATTTAGCCAACATTTGCCATTCAACCCTAGTCAGCATAGCCCTTATCACGAGGTTATGGGATTTGCCATCCAAAACATCAATTCATTTCTTGGAGGTGTGTAGTATCCTCTATGCACATTGCACACCCATCCTACTTTCCACTTCTACCCACCACCACACAACCCTATGCTATTCCACAATTTGCATGCTCAGTGACGCTATTGCTTTAATGATGACCTGCACACAGCCAGCAGAATAAAAGTAAAGGTATTATTCCCACATTGATGAAGCACAACATATTTTTGATATCAGATGTGCTCATTCAATACATCCATGCCACTGTCATCCAATCCATGTAGGACCCCTGGGGGGCACTTAGGAGATTTGTTTTAGGTTGTGCAGTCCACACAGCCACTTGCTTAGTAAGCTAGGACCACAAAGAGGTGCTACTTGCCTTTGCAAAGACATTTCATGGTCTGCCAGCAATGACATATGGAGCTCGGTATTGTTGAAAGGAATTGTCTTGACCCAGCCATTGAAACAGGATCACGTATATGCATGTACTTGTTCCTATGGAAGGATAGAAATTGTGCAGGCACACAAACTGCATGTATCCACCAGGCCCCCACCTTCCCTAATTGCTTAAAATGTTTGCTCCTAAGGAGAATGCACTCTAAAAACATCCAGTAGGAGCTATGCTCCATTTTCCTGCTCATAGAGGGAAATACTGAAGCTGATTTTTCAAAATCGAATTGACTGCAGTCATCCTGGTTTTGCTTGCTCTGTGTTAGGATCCCAGTGTTATGATGGCAACAATGTCGTTTCTTAAGCAGCACACTGGGGAATAGCCAACAGATTCCACAGAACAAACAAATGGCATGTTCTCAAGCTGCTCAAGCTGTTTATTGGTGCAAAGCACCAAAGCGTTTTAGCCTGTGGGCCATTAAGGTCGTCTCAGAGGCTACATAGAATCATAAAAAGGACAGCATGCAAAACAAATATCACACAAGTGCATTGCTTATTATTCAGTATGTAACCTTTATTAAAAGCGCTGTAAATTTAACAGCGCTGTACATACAATCTTTTAATTGGACGGTTCCCTGCCCTCAGGCTACAAACCTACAGAGAATCAAACTGTAGATATTTTCTGAATAGGGACCTGATCATTTACTGGACAAATGAAAACATGCGGGTTGAAGGTTTTAATGTCTGCAAGCAGATGACAGAAAATATAAACATACCTTTTGATCATTTTATAAGCCCTCTTAGGAAGGCTTTAAGATACACATAAACTAATGCTCATCAGGCATTTCTACCATTAAAAAAACTTTTAACTTCTTGAGATGGGCTTTTTCACCATGTGGTTTTCTTGCAATTGTGAAGCACTTGCCCTTGTGGGGATTTCTTTATTAAATGTGCATTCTATTAAATGAACAGAGAAAATTGCGTGGGTAATGGAATCCTTGTGTGGATTGGTGCAAATGTCTAAACCTACTAAGAATGAAGCATTGCCTTGTTCTGTGATGATGATGATGATGATGATGATGATGATATAAAAAAAATAATGTATATTTCTATTTCCCGCCTCTCCAAAGATCGAGGGCGGATTACAGCAATAAATAATACAGAGTAATACACAATAGTACAAAATGTTAATACAATCAATAAAACACTAATATTGAATTTAGGAATTCCTATTAGTACTCTAAAATATTTATCAGTAATCAGTTGTTGAAGTAGAGAGTGACTATTGTCATAGACTTTTATATAGAATCTGGTGGATAAGCCCGTCGGAAGAGATCTCTTTTGAGTGTTTCTTGAAGGCCTCTAGGGTTGTAATGCAATGGATCTTTCTGACAGCATTCCTAATTTTGGGAATGCTTGCTGAAAAAACCCTGTGGGAAGTTGTTATTAACCTGGTACTATGATGTTCCAATAAGTACTTCCCTGATGTTTCGAGGAGTGCAGGGTGGATTGTTGTAGAGAGGCGTTCCCGCAAGTAACTCGGGCCTGAGCCATGTAGGGCTTTAGGTAAATCACCAATGCCTGTCTTGTGCCCGAAGGTATTGGCAGCCAGTGGAGAGATTTTATACTGGTGTTATATAGTCAAAACCTAGATGTACCTGTGACCAATCTCGTTGCCTCATTTTGTACCAACTGAAGCTTCCAGACTTGGTACACGGGTTAGCCCCAAGTAGATTGCATTACCGAACTCTAAACAAGAGATTAGCAGTGCAGTACCACTGTTTCAAGGTCTTTTCAGTTCAGGTGGGACGCAGTTGTGGTGTATCAACCGAACTTGATACCAAGTACTCCTGGCAGTCACATCTATGAGATGACAACTGGGGATGGATCAAGGAGTACTCTCAACTGCGAACTTTGTCCTTAGGGGGAATGTAACCCATCCGGACTGGTTGACAAATCCTGTCCCTGGACTTAGGTACTATTGTGAGTACCTCTGTTTTCTCTGGATTGCCTGGTTTGTTTTCCCTCATCCAGTCCATTACCGACTCAAGGAGGCTTCTAGAGGAGAGATGCCATCCTTAGTCACTGGAACAGTCTTGGAAGGGTCAGTTCAGTATAAGTCGGATTAAACGGGGTATATACATTATTTAGATGACTTCCTCTTTCTGGAGTGATTATGTTAGGTAAATGTCTCCAATTACTTCAGTGTTTGAAACATTAGCAGGTGGGCTGAGTGTTCCCTTAGCATGAGAAAAGACAGAGGGTCCATGCACTTTTTTGGGCATCCTGATTGACACGGTCAATCAATGTTGTAGGCTCCTAGATGACAAAACTACTTGACCTACGGCTCGTGTCGGTAAATTTTCTTCTTCTTAGAAAGGCAACTCTAAGGGAGTTTCAGGAGATTTAGGCCACCTAAATTTTGCAAAAGGGTGTGGCCCAGGCAGGAGGTTTTTTAAAAGGTGACTATGGCGGGTTACAGACGGGGCAAAAAGGATGTGCTCATGACGTTCATGAAGGTATAGCCTTTAGACGGCCCTTACCTGAATGCCCGCCATGAACGCGCCGCCTGCACGCCCAAGCGGGAAGAAGTGGCATTAAAAAGGTGCTGTTTTTCCGCTTCTTTACTATATACTGCGCACTGCGCATCTCCATATATAAACTGCTGCACCGGTAAGCCAGAATTGTTATGGCGCTAATTTAAGTTGCCCATTTCAAAGCTCGTGTCTGCTGTGTTGCATAATGAGTCGGGGTCCTGGAACATGCACAGTTTGCACCGAGGCTCTAATTAGAGCGTCAGATGCCATGCAGATGTGGAAGCTGCAGCACAGCTGCACTCTATTTTAATGCTCGTAACCCTAACCCTAGACAAACATGTATGCATGCGCTGCTAGAATTGTGGAAAGTTTGGAATTTAAAGTGACCCCTACACACATTCCTGTGCCATTTATACCATAACAATAAAAAAACGCTAAAACTTTAAATATTTACATATGTACAGGAGGTGATGGGGGTGGCAGGGGGAAGCAGTGGCAGCGGCGACAGCTGTGGCTGTGCATTGCAGTTCAGCAGAGCGCGGGGACCAAGGAGAGGAGGCATCCATGATGCTGGTGGACACTACCAACGTGCAAGCGGACAAGGATCCAACACCAGCTGATCACAGCTGGCAGGAGACCACCTTGTTCTTGAGTAGGGCGAGGGAAAAGTTTAAAGGGGCCTGGGTGCTTTAAATGTGCATACATGCTTTCTTCCGCCGGTGCTGACTGCTGCAGCTGGCAGCTGCGTATCCGCCAGCTGGCAAAAGAAAAAAAAGCTGCGTTTTTGGCCGCCGGTGTGGAAGCTGCCTCTCTCTTTGCAGCGTCCTGTGAGGTGGCGGTATGGAAACTGCGGGTAAGAAACGGCCCCAGGTGAGGCGTCTTCACTACCCCCAGTGTGGAAGCCCCATCCATCTTAGCCATGCCCCCGGGGCAGACGGTCTGGAGGCTCCGTATTCAGGGGAAGACACCTTCAAGACGTCTTCCCCTGCCCGTCTCCAGTAAAGAGGAGAAAAAGTTGGAGGCTACGTTGCAGATTTCTTATGCTGCTGCTGGCTCAATTGGCTTTGGAGCTTATTTTCATGGATAGTGGTGTGCACAGAGGTGCAATTTATTACATAGTGCCACGGCTTGAACATATGCTGAAAGCTGCGGAAGGGAGCTTTACTAATCAGTAATTAGTATTATTAGTACACACACTGTACTAATAATAAATAAATAAAAATTGTATTTATATCCTGCATCTCTGTCTGAGACAACCGAGGTGTCTTACAAGTTAAAACAGTACAATCCCAGATCCCAGTATCCCCCCCCCCCCAAATAACAATTAAACAATTCATAACCTAAAACATACTTTAAAATAAACAATTAGACAGTAGCTACTCACATTTCTGGGAGCAAAGTTCCTTCCCTGGTGATGATGCCAACCCAACTAGAGAATCTGAAGGTGCACAGCTTCAGCCAGTCGAATCTTATGGCCAACTTCACTTGACTGGAGGCATTTCTTAAGTTATGCAAACCAGCAAGCAAACCAGACTTTGTAGCTGATTTTGAAGAGGTGACTCCAGAAGAAAGGACTCATGGGTCACCGTGGCAGTACATAAGAAAGGAAAGGGTTTGGAGGAAATGTGTTTTTATCTATCCAAATCTGCTCAACTTTCTACAGCTGCAGTTGGGACGCAGTGAGACATTTGGGTTCAGACTCTTCGTGGATAGTTCCCTCTAGATTTTTTTGGATCATTCCCTCTACATCTTCTCATCTTCCAGATGAACCCATTCTCTCCTACCAGCCTTTCCTCCTCCTTTAAACCCGTTGGCCTACTCTCTTGAATGGATCAAATACCTTTGGTCAGCCTTGTCCCGCCAAGGCTGACCCAAGAGATTTGCTAAACATTAAATTTCCTCCTCCATTCCCTTGAGCAAATATAACCCTGCCACTGAAGACAAGTTGTTACCTGAGGCTGAAAATCCCGCAAACCGTGCTTCCCTTCCCAGAAAGGCGGCTAGAATAATGAAGACTTGAAGTAACCAGCCATTAGTTGCCTTTTCTTGACACGTATCAGCAGCTAACTTGATGATCAAGTTGGGTTGCTTGTTGAGCAATATCCTTTTTATACTGAAACACATTAGCATCCCTAAGCCAGGAATAGGGAACTTTTGGCTCTCCACATATTTTGGCATGACCGGGAATTGTAGCCCAAAATATCTGAAAGACACCTTGCCCCTCCAATCTCCACATTTGTGGAGTTTGCTGTGTGTTTCAAGTAAATAATGTATTCCTGAACATGCATATTTCAAAATGTGAATCTTTAAAGAAATACATTTTTTTAAAATCACATAAACAATCTTTAGTCAATGTGGGAAACATGCACCTTGGATAAGATGCATAAACAAATGTACAAATAATATTTTTAGAAACCCATCAAATTTGTGTGAATTTCCCTGTTAAACAGCCCCCAAATTCTTGCAGCCCAAATGAAAAACAAAGATAGGACAAATTAGAAGATAGGAGGCAAAGAAATGTAATACAACAGATAATACTGATGTAATTGTAAGAGAGCTCCCTTTTTCACATCTACAGTAACATGACTGACCTGGAGCAGGATCTTAGGGTAGTTGTGAGTGGCTGGATAAAACTACTGACTTAGTTTACAGCCAGTATGGGAAAAAAATCTATATTGGGGATAATAAGGAAAGGAATAAAAAATAAACCAGCCAATAGAGTGGTGCCTTCCCACAAAATGATGGATTCAATCACATTTGGGAGTTCTAGTCATACTTCCAACATGTTACTGGAGAGCTAGAAAAGGGACACAAGAAATCAATCAAAATGATCAGAAAGTTGGAACAACTTTCCTTCATCATCCATTAATTCTCATGCACACACTCTTTCCACCCACCCACCCATCCATTTATTCTCTTTCACAGACACCTCTTCAGCTATCATCCCTCCCTCCCTCCCACACAACTATCAATCCATTCAGAAACAACTACAAACCCCCATAACCTTTAGAGACCATTGCACAAAACAACTACAGACCGTTAATTACAGTGCACAGAGATACTTATGAAGCTGCCTTCATAAGGCCATAATCTGCTTCACTTGATATGATCCATTTTGACAGGCAGCAGTTTGTGTAGGTCCATGTTCCTATTCAGTGGTGACTGGCTGCTTCCATTTCAGTGTGAACTTAAGGGAACTATCCATCTTGATTAGTTCCTTTAAAATTCAAACTGAAAACCCAAGTGGATTTACCACTCTGCTGACGTGACACCCAGAAGCTGCCTCTACTTCTACCTCCATTTTTGTCAAAGTGAGGATGCTGAGGTCTGGATCATTTCCATTCAAAGTCCATGCAGTTGCAGTGAACTACAAGCCCCATGTTAAGAATTTTAGTATGTGAAAAATTGGTGGCCAGAAACCTTTTTGGTTTCTTCTTTGATCTTCTGGAGTTTTGGTTTTTTATAAGTATATATTTTATTCATCTTTATTATGATTGTATTTACACTACTAAAAATTATGGGAAAACCCACAAAGAGAATTAACATTTTAATTACAAATAAACATCTTATAAACAGAAATAATTTTATTTCTATGATTTACAAAAAGATACATCACAATCTTAACCACCTATTTGCCCTGTTAAAGTAAGAGTAGGAAATCTTTGGCCTTCCAGTTGTTGTTGGATTCCATCACCACTGAGCATGTGGGCTGGAGCTGATGTGAGTGAGATCAGGAGTTCAGCTTTCTCAAAATACAGCCAATCTTGGACTTTCCAAACTGGTGATGCCCCCGAAGCAGTGGACTACAACTCCCATAATCTCAAACTACAGTAATCACTGACCATGTTGGCAGTGGATAATGGGAGCTATTTCCAACATCTCTGGTGGGTGTCAGACAGGGGAATGCTGTCCTGTTTCAAATGCCAAATTTGGGATTTTGTAAAAGGGAGTTCAGCAAACAATAAGAAACTCTGTCCTCATACAGTTCTCCTTTCCAACTAAGAAGGACATTAATGTCTGGGGGAAAGTTTGTTCCAATCACTCATCTCTGATCAGATATAACAGAGTGATACACAAAGCTCCTGAGACCCAAGCACATACTGTAAGAAATCTGCAGTCAGGAAGGTTGATTACTCAACTCCTCTATCATGCAGTTAAAGCCTTGATCAACCAAGGCAAATTTATTTTATGGACAAAGATGATGCTGTGCGCTAAAGACAACTGTAAAGTAGGGCTATACAACCCCTTTTCTGTCAAAGGCTGCATTATCTGGGTGGCATGCTGTTGCTGAACAGTGCTGAATCCAGCAGCGGACAGGGACAGAGGCAAAAGTAGACAAACCCTCACCATCTTCTCTCCTCTTCTTCCCCACCAATCAGGTTGAGGAAGGGACAGGATTTCTCTTGAAGAAGCCTGAACTGGTAACTAGGCACTTAACATTAGGCTAGGGCTGCAGGTAGCCCACCCTTGTTCTAAATGACTAAATGAGTACTGGGTTGTCAAGTTGCCTTTTCAACAAGTCGCTCATGGGAGCTGGAAAGTTGCCTAAACAGTCACAAGATCTGGAGGCACTAAGGAAAGATTAGCAACATTCCTGTTCTCAGAGAGACACTTCAAGTGTGTAGCTACTAGCCACTCAGATTGGGGATTCAGAGAGTTGCAATTTTTAAAAATTCATTTCAGAGCTCTGCTCTGGCTAAAGTTAATGGAAACAAGACGTGACACCAGGCCACCTACACACTTGATTTGTTCTCTGAAAACCAGGGACTTATCCAGTAGCAGCTGTACATGTAGTATACTTAAGGTCCCTCACCGTCTTCTGGGTTTGGAAAGACCCCCTTGGATTCTGGCCTTCTCCAAACCTGTAGTGACGTTTCTCCCTAACCTAGATTAAAAGTTTTTCTAAATAAGGCTGGGTTTCAAAGACCCTAATGCTCACACACATCAAATACTTAAACCAGAATTTTTTTTAAAAAAAACCAGAATCAATACAGTAAGAAGAAAAGTTCTGTGTTAGTTTCAGGCACACTGGCTTGAATCCAAAGGTGCTGTCGTACAAGTGTACAAGAGTTGTTCTTCAACAAGGAAAACATGTGCAAATGCTGGTAATTCATCAATAATTTGTAGTCTGTAAACACACCCCTGAGCTAGTAAGTCAGAGGTTTGGGTTTTTGTTCAAGCTATCATTTTGCCTGGCAGCATACAACCTCAAACAAGAGAAGATGATGGTACGTCAGTACCCATGGTAGTTGCATGGAGGTCTGGACTGAGCAAAGTTCACTACATTCAGACAGCTGTAAGAGTTTTCAGAGGTGTACTGAGGAATCACAAAACTCTGCCATCCATTCTGAGGAGAGTGCAAAATCTTATAATAGCTGAGCATGGTGTAGGGATAACAAAATGCATATGCAATCCACAGTTTTCCAGTTGTCCTCTTCTGACCAAAAACATGGCTTGGTCTGTGACGCCACAATGCAAGATGAGGTAGAATTTTCATTCTGCACCCCTGTGAGCACCCATTTGTTTAACTTTTAGAATTTCTGGCACGCTTACAGCTTTTTCATGCTGCTTCCTTCTGTTAGCTCTTTGCATCTGGGATTGCCTTTTCTTCATCTATGGGATGCTTAAGATTGTCCTGCCCACGTATTGTTAGAAATGAATATCTCAACCCTCCTGCCATGCTAAAAGAGGAAAACAGAGAACACATATAATCTGTGTTAACAGTCCTTCATGTGAATTTGACATAACATTCAACATCTCACTCACCAGATATTGAGCCCAATGAAATTCAACATAGAGAAGATGTAGTCTCCACCAACCAGCATTCCAATATAAGCGATGGTCACATTCTGTAACAAAGAATGGCAATGCCTACTTGGGCTTTTGGTATCACTGTACTTTTAGATACGCTATCCAAGAATTACGAACAACTGGGAAAATATTTTGATCTAAAATTATTTGAATGAACAGATTTTCAAAGTTCCAGAGTAGATGATGATGGAAACCTATCCCCCCACCCAACGCCAGCATTATTCTGCCTTTAAATATGGCACAAACTGATTCCATTTGACAGATCATGGACTCTTCTTGGAGAAATTATTCCATGAGCAACTCTAGGATAAGGAGTACAATGACATATCTACACCATGGGTAGATAGTATCTTGCTTGCATTGTTCCACTTTCACATCCTTCAGAACAGGCAGAAACTCCACAGTTGTTATACGCTCTCAACCCTCAAGGTTTTAAAAGTCCCGATATTGACAATGAATTCTCTGTTTCTAAGGCTCAAATGATAATCGGTTACAGGGTGACTTCAGTGGCTTCCTTACCTAATTCTGGCATTATCAACAGTTCCTTCTGGTTCACTTACTTTTATAGCGCCAACCACTGTGGTTGTGAGGGCAGAATTATAATGGCTGCAGAGAACTGTAGCATACATCAGAAGAAACCTAGCAAAAAGAAATCTATGTTACAGCTGGATTCTCTGCTCATTTTCCCTCAGAAACAAACAGACATAATATTGCAGCCTGAGCTAGCATTCTATATTGATATTCACAATGCAACACAGAGAAGACTGTGATTTAAAAGAAAGTAAATTTAGAAATCTGTATGAAACTGTGCAAATTAACATTATGCTCATGTGGACTTTGCTGCCCACTGTCATCACATCATTTCACAGAATATCATGCTGACCAGCAGAAACAAAAGAGGTGGCTAAAAAATATGAAGAAATTAAAAACAGAACAGTGCCATGAAAGAATCTGTAATCTCAGAGTAACTCTGTTAGAATTCACCCAACATGTTTGAAGAGTCTCTTTATGCCAACAGTAAGCAGAAATAATTACTCCAGGAGTGGGCCATATATGCCATTTGCCATATTTGTGATCCTCCTACCAAAAAATCCAATTTATTTCTATTTTTAAAAAACACAATTGCCACTTCTAGAAGTCTGTGATGAAATGTTTTCCCCTGAATACTGGAGAGTGGATATTATCTATTCATACTATGGGTATGGCTATACAGTCAAATACTAATGTGAACAAGTAATAATAAACACAGACACTCTGAGGTTAAAGCTCTTCCCCACATTACTTTCAGGGTATAAATGTAATGAATTTGTGATGAACTCAGAGAAGCAGAATGCTCTTGATCTTTCATAATCATTCACATGGAATGCTGTCCCCTTGGAAGCCCAACTGGTTCTGATGATGGCCTCCGTTCTGCATCAAGTTAAAACCTGGCTTTACAGCCAAACCTTTGAAGCCCAGTTACCATGACTTTTCTCAGAGCTGTTGGGTGTAGATTTCAGTTTACTGTTTTATCCTGCTGAATTGTTTTAAAAACAGTTGGCCTTCTGTATCCATGGATTCTCCATCCATAGCTTGAAAACTTATTTTAAAAATTCCAAAAAATAAACCTTGATTTTGCCATTTTAGATAAGGGACAACATTTTACTATACAAATTTATTTGTTTGTTTGTTTAATATAATGGGATGAGCATCCACAGATTTTGATACCGACAGGGGATACTGGAACCAAACCCTAGTGGATACCAAGGGACCACTGTAGTTTTATAATTGTTTCAGTCATTTTATTGTCTGTACCTGACCCTGGAGAAGCAGTGTGGTATAATGGTTTGAGCATTAGACAACAACTAGAGACCAGAGTTTGAATCCCCATTTAACCATGGAAACCCAATGGAAGACTTTGGGTAAATCACACTCTCTTAGCCTCAGAAGAAGGCAAAGGCAAACCTTCTCTAAACAAATCTTGCCAAGAAAACAATGGTCCGTTACAGACCACCGCTTTGCGACGGTCTGCTGGCGCTGCTGTTTGCTCTGCGAGGGAGCTGCAGCAGCCAAACCGTGCGGCTCCCGCATGGAGCAAAAAAGAAGCTCCAAAATGGAGCTTCTTCTCGCGTCGCAGTTATGACGCTGCGAGGCGCCAATGGTGCCCTCGCGACATCATAAGCGCCACGCGCCGTGTGGATGCACAGCGTCCGCTACGTCAAGATGGCGGCGGCCGTGTGGAACGGGCGCCGCCATTTGTTACGGACAGAGTCCGTAACAGGAGTAGGGGCGTCTAGAAGAGATGCCCCTTTTTTAAACTGGGACGTCCTGGGGACGTCCCAAATGGCAGTATGTAACCCGCCAATAGGTTTGTCTTAGGGTTTCCATAAGGCACACAACAACCACCACCTCATCTTGCAACCTCTAGACATAGGTCATGATCTACATATCACAACGAACAAAGGAAACAAAGAAATAAAATATTATTGTCCAAATTTGCACACAAGTAGTTTTAATTTGTTTTAAACTTTTCATATTGATTTTATTGTATGCTGCCCTGAGATCCTTGGTTATGGGGTAGTATATTAATATTTTAAATAAAATATAAATGTGCTTTGGTGCAGACAGTAAAGACAGCACAGACAGAACAACCCTTTCTGACAAAGACACTAACATTCTGGGGAAAGTATCTTTGCTCCCTGGTGCAGTAATTCTAAAAATGTGCTTGGGCATTATACAAAGGCTGGACAATAAACACATTGTTTTAACCAACTGGATCTTTTTTTCTTGCACTGTTGCCATGGTTATTGGTTATTACCTCATTCTGCCAACTAAATATGGCCCAGAAGTGGATGCACAAAATGCACCAACATGCCCAATATTCTGTGCTTACAGTATTTATTCCTTACCCCAGTACACAGGAAAGAAGAAACTGGAAGACAAATAAGACGTTTGTCCATTGACTGAAATTGGTGGCCTATAAAAAGGAAGGTTACATGATTTAGGTAGAAGCCTGTATGGGGTAGTGGTTTGAGTGTTGGACTAGGACTCCAGGAGATGAGGGTTCAAATTCCCTTTCAGCTATGGAAATCCACTGGGTGATCTAGAGCAAGTCACACACTCTTGCTCCCTTAATGAATAAATTTTGCCTTCTCTGAATAAATTGTGCCAAAAAGTCTTGTAAATGAGTCACCCTAAGTTAGAGCCACACATAACAATAACATGTTTAGGTATATTTCATGATAAGAGATCATTAAATCTAAGAAAAAAGAGGAGGGACAGATGTAAGTATCAGATATTTAATTATCACAATAAGGTATTGCTTCTAATGTCTACTTCCTAAGTCATTTGTAATCACATCTAATTGCATTTAATCTCAAGATCTGCTCCTCAAGACCTGCATCAATGGGTCATCTAGAATGGACAGATATGTGTTATTCTCAGGACACTTTCACTCCCAAACGTACATTCAGAATACATATACCTGGAGGGAAATAAATAGAATTGAGATGCGCCTACCATGCCCAGCTGCACAGTGGACATTCATATAGGCTAAATCCACTATTATTCCTATCTAAAGTAGACCCAATAGAGTGAATGGACATATTAGTTACAACTCTTTTAAGTTCTGTTGATTTCAACGGGTCTACTCTAGGTAGAAATTATGCTGGATTTGGTGCACAGAAAGCTGCATTGGTCCATCCAGCTGTTGATGCTGTTGACACTGACTGGCTCTCTGTCCTTGTGCAGAAATTTTTCTAGCTGTACATGAGAACACCAGGAATTGAACCTGGGGCCTTTTGATGAAAAAGCAGGTACTATTACTACTGAGCCCAAATCCTTCCCTGACACATGACACACAAAATGCTGATAACTATTCTGAAGATGTAGAACATCTTCCTCAACACACAAAACAGAAAAAAACATAAGTTTGGCATTCAATATGGACCTGTATCTTATGTTTTCATTCCAGAAGTCAAAGGACACTTTCTGCTAATAGAAGTGCCTACCATTTGGGGAACAAAAATTTAGGATCTAACATTAGGATCTAAATATAATAAACATATTCTATTATGTTAAATTGTTCATTACATAAGTCTTGCTTACCTGCTGGAAGTCTCCAGTGAATAAACTTATGAGAACTGTAGGAATTATCATAAAACAGGCATTATAAAAAATGACTCCATATTTTCCCAGCTCCTGTATATATATAAAAAAGACTGATTGGCAAACTGGTTGAAGATAATGAATATTCACTGGAAGAGTTAAATACCTACTGGAAACAAAGCTAGAAGCCAATTCATCAATTTTTTATGCCTTAAGCATAATATGTGAACATAGCATACAGACAGTTTACAATATAATGTACTCAGAGGAGTTGCACACAGTGAACCATCTGTGAAGGCAATGCAGATACTTGCACTGGGACTACTAAAAATGGGTCAAAATTGCACAGAGAGCAATTCTCAGGGATCTTACACTGCAAAACCCCATCAAGATGGATGACTCCTATATCCTATATGGGCATTGTGCTACACAAAGGAATAGCTACATAAGCTAAACCTAGCAAAAGTTGTAACAGTGAAGGATTTAAAACCTGAATGGACAATCTCAGTGGGCCTGAGGGCCAATTTTGTCCCCACAGGACCCATGACATCCTCTAAAAATGTGAGTTTTACATTTTTCCCCTTAACTGGAAGGGATCGAAGGTCACATCCAGGTTAGGTTGGAGGCAAGGTGTGACAAAGTGCCTTTAGATGCTGGCTATTTTGGGGTGAAGGGCAACTTGATAGCAACAGACAGCATGGGAGGATCGAAAACCAACCCAACTATGGTTTTGAAGGGCAGGGCTGCCCACTAAGAGGAGGAATTTTAAAATGCAGAGTTAAGTTGTCAGCTGTGTCAGTTACTCTAGTCAGGTCTGGTTGGTGGTTCTACTAAAGGAGAAGGAGTAAGATAAAGAGTCGTTAAGAGCCTGCCAAGTGTTTGGTTTTAATGTAACCACACTGGGCTTGAAGTTAACTCCCACAAGATACTTTATTCCTATATGTTCCTCAATAAAAGCTACTGTTTGTTTTACAGGGGTTGACCCTGACTGAAGTGATCGCTATAGACTATAAAGAAGAAAATATAAGCTACCGAAAATTTTGAAACTGGTTTATGGAGACACTTGGGACCCTTGCCCTTATACACTTAAGGAGAGTGTTAAAAGGGTAAAAGCTGGGCATATGTTAGTGGCAGAGGACCTTCTGAGGTTGAAAGGTGAAAGCAACCTATGTCTTAAGATGGTCCTGTCACACAAGGTCTTTACAAACTAAAACAGAGGTGGGGAAAGTCTGCCCCATGGACCACAAGTGCCACCCCAAATGTTTTAAAGGTTCCTCTAACACTCCCAAAATGTACATCTGCACTCTAGGGCATGGAAGGAGGCAATTTTGTCATGAGAAGTGCTTAGCTGTTTTAGGCCCAAGAGTAGTTTTTTGGTAATCGGGACATCAACTGGTCATTTCTTATTTATAAAAAGGCTTTTTCCTGCACCTGAAACAACATAGATGGACACCAAAATGTAACAAAATGGCCTCCAGTGACCCAGGAACATTGTAGGGCCCCAGAAGCCACCTGTTTTTGTTTTTAAATGGGATGTTACCATAAAAGGTGGGGGAGATGTTGGGGTCCCCACCAGTGGTGCCAGCATCTCTTTGAAATTTTGGGGAAATTATGCTCAAAAGGAGGGTGGCTTCAGGGATCTTTTCACCTATGTATACCAGTACTAACTGCAGAGAGCACTCCCATTTCAGTGAATAGAAAGGTTTTATTTAGAAATGTGCAATGGTGTATGCAAACATACAAGCCAAAGCAACAGTAAAAATCATAAAAAGCTATCAGAAAGAAAAGAGTGGAAGGTTGGATAAAGAGGAATCAGGAATTAAAGAGGGTGATAATTACCAGTCCTGAGGTCCAGTCCATGAAAAAAGGAGAGTGGCTCAACAGTGTCTGAGGATTACTCTGAAGGAGTGGAATGACATGGCTAGGGCTGGAAGATATTTATATCCTATTTCATACCCTCAAGGGTTATTTGGTGTGAGAAAGTTCCAATTGGTTTTCACAAGGAATTGACAAAAGGAGTCCAGAATGGTTTGATGAATTTAACTCCAGAGTGACAAAATATGGATTAGATTAAAGACAGCCCCTTGATGGTCAGACAGGAATAGTGAACAGAATCATGTCATGAGGTGAAGTGAAGGGTATGGTCTCTGATTGCTTTGCGATGGGATTCCCTTTCTTTCCATTACAAGAGGAAATGCAAAGAGCCGGGGGAGAGGGACAGAGTGATCAGCAAACCCATTTAGAATTTATTTTAGTATATCTAGGTCTCTGCATGTCCTCAGGTCAGTGTG
>NC_056523.1:253214708-253217991 GCF_019175285.1 Sceloporus undulatus
CTTACAGCAATTTAAGACTTAAACAAAATCCAGGTAAACAGACGAGGAGTCATTTCAGCTTCAGAAAACAACAAGGTACCTGAACCTGTATCAGTTTAAAGCACCTGGGTGAAATACTCTGAACTGTGATATCCCAGCCACATTATTATTGACTCTGCAACCTTAAAATAAATTGTGTTTGGAGATGTGGTTTAGAGACCATGCACATGTTTTCCTTAGTTATTTATTTGGTAACTTTTCCTCAACTAATCTAGCTGAAGAACTTAGTACAGCAACAATGCTGCAAAAAGGTATGGAAGCAGGTTTTGATATAATGGAAAGCCATATCAAGGGATGGACAAATCAGTCTGTTTCTAGATCCATGACAAATAGCAGAGCTTACCTTAAAAAGACAATTAAATAAAGTTATAATTCACCATTTTTAAGAAGTATCTCTTTACTTTACCATTTAAGGTATGAAATGCTATTTTCAATTGATTAAAGAAACCATCTCATTGTTACAAACTACTGGTACAGTATATGGTATAGAACACACCCTCTTCCCATCTATTTCATGGTTGCCTTACACACACAACAAACCACAAGTCAGCAGCTGCACAAGCCAGAACTTGAACCACATAATGTTCCTCTGCCAACATTTAATGAGGCCACATTCCCATAAATAAAAGTTACAAGTACACTCATAGATCAGTGGAGTTAGGTACAACAACAAAGTAGTGGAGTTTCACCTCAAGTTACTAGGGAAAAGGGGGGGAGGGATAAAGTGTTTTTAATTGTCATATTTTATATTTTACTGTTGTTAACCGCCCGGATTGGTTTGCCAGAGAGTGGTATACAAATAAATATTATTATTATTATTATTATTATTATTATTATTATTATTATTATTATTATTATTATTATTATCTACATACTAGTTATTTATACTAGTTATTTCTGAGCTGTGATAATAATTGCCATATGGACTGCCATTCGTAAAAACATTGGTTTAGATTCAAGAGTACCACTACACAGCCAGAAACTGGAAGGCAACATTTCTCCACCTGCTCTAGTGTAAGAGATGAGCAACCTTCATGTTGTTAACTGCCATCAAATCAACTTCGACTTATGGTAACGCTATGAATAAGAGATCTCCAAGTCATCCTATCATCAGTGGCTCTGCTCAGACCTTGCAGAATCAAGGCCGTGGCTTCCTTGATGGAGTCTATCCATCTGGACTGTGGTCTCTTTTCCTACTGACTTCTACCTTAAAGATAGGTTAGTAAACATTATTGTCTTTTCTAGTAAGTCATATCTTCTCAGGATATGGCCAAAATACAACTGTCTCAGTTTAGTCATCTTGGCTTCTAGGGAGAGTTCAGGCTTGATTTATTTTAGCACCTATTGATTCATATTTTAGCAATCCATGATATCTGTAGAACTCTTCTCCAGCAGCACATTTCAAATGAGTTGATTTTCTTCCTATCAGTTTCTTCACTGTCCAGCTTTCACAACCATACATAGATATGGGAAATATGATTGAATGGACAACCCTAACTTTAGTATTCAGTAATATAGCTTTCCATTTCAGCATCTAGTTCTTTCATAGCTGCCATAGCCCTAGTTCTTCTGATTTCTTGATTGCAGTCTTCCTTCTGATTAATGAATGAGCCAAAGTATGCAAAATCTTGAACTATTTCAGTGTCTTAATCATCCTTGTTAAAATTATGTAAATCATCTGTGGTCATTGTTTTGTGTTTTCTTAATGTTCAACTGTAAACCTGCCTTGTACTTTCTTCCTTGACTTTCTTCAGAAATTATTCCAAGTCTTTGCTATTTTGTTTCTTCCTCCAATTTTCATGCCTCCTTTCTTTAATCCTGCTTTGTGCTAGTTTGTGAAGAGGAAAGAGCCAGGAATGGTACTTTGAATTCTAAGGAATAGGAATACAATTCAAATTATTGAGAGCTGGGTCCACATTTGAGAAGGCTGGGTTTGTGGGAGCTACAGTTCATTACATTCAGAGGACACCCTGTTGGGAAAGGCTAATTTAGACAACAGTGTAGGTGGACGGGCGAATGTGGTGTGAGTGAACATTTTCTTTATGTTCACCCCAATACACCGAAACATTTTCATTCCTTGGCATTTAACTAGAGAAGATGGCATATTATCAGCTTGGCTTCTGATCTCATATTTTGAGGTAGGGGCAAAGGCAGTTGCTGTGCATCTTTCTTTCTTTCTTTCTTTCTTTTTTCCTTTTTTTTGTCTTGAATCTTCCATATATGGGCCAAGAAAGTCCTTCTATTATAATTTCTGGCACATTCTATTCAGGGAGGATGGGAGATGCTTATGACTCAAAGGTTCAGGATTAGGAAGACAATTTCATCCTTTTTTTGTTTGGTTCCCAGAACTTCAGTACATCACTAGCGAGTGAGCGAGATAGTGGCAATACATTATCTGAGCTCATTGTAACTGTTCCTCATGGGTGAATTCCAGCAGCATCTGCTCACTGTCCTTGGAGGCATCGTTTGTCTGATATTCCTGGTGAAATGCCTTGGGTTTCTGAAGTACATCTTCCCATACATAAGGAAGACTTTACCTCCATCTTTTTTCCGGTCAATGGGGGAATGGGCAGGTAAAGGAACTCTCTTCCTTGTTATTATTGTTGATGTAATACAATGTGACGGGGAATGCCAGTTAGCACAATGGCAGGGTGGAGGCTTTGCATGTAGAAGGTCCTGGGTTCAGTTGGCATTATGGGTTGGGAAGTATCACTCTTGAGAAATTCTGCCTAACACTAGACTGGAGACAATACCAAGTTAGATGGGCCAGTGGTCCATCTTGGCATATGGCAGGCTCCTGTTTTCCATCACTTCAGTGTATCACTACCATATTAATGTAATAATAAACTCTCTTTTATTATAAAGCTTATCAAACATAAAATAACAATATGGTTTCACACTGAGGTTACTCAATATTTAAAATGGAAAAATAATAATTAAAGTGGGTGTCATAGTGGGCAATCACTTGAGGACTGTGCAGGTTTGTGAATTCTCCAGATTTCTTCATCAAAGCGTAGGTGATAAAGGGGATAAATTTATTTGTGGCACCATCTAGCCAAATGAAGAATTCTGGGAGACTTAGAAGCTTGCAAAGTTTTGTGGTAAATTTGGTTGATCCTAAATAAAGGTGGCATCTAACTGGAGTTTTTAAAATTATTATTATTATTATTTATGGACATTGTGTGTGTGTGTGTGTGTGTGTGTGTGTGTGTGTGTGCCTATATGTCTGTGGTTCACTCTGAGT
>NC_056523.1:253218016-253235057 GCF_019175285.1 Sceloporus undulatus
CGTTCACTCTGCGTGTGTCTGCCTGGCTCAGTGCTATGGAATTCTGGAATTTGTAATGTTGCAGGAGAGAAGCCTTCCCTTGTCAGAAGAATCTATGCACAAACAACTATAATCCCAGGATTCCATAGAATGGAGCCCATGGCAGTTAAAGCACTGTCAAACTGTTAATTCTGCAGTGCATAGCAGCCTGTGTCTCTCAGTGTGTATTAATTTTCATTTGTAAAATGGGAATAACTCAGATTTTCTTTTCTGGGATGTTGTTTTCCTGCCAGTAAGTATATTTTTAGCTTTATTCATTCATTTTGTACAAGCAAGAGAATTTAAAATGTCCTTTTTTGGACAATCTGCAAGGTAATTATGAGCACAAGTACTTAGAAGTAAGTTCTATCCGTTCAATTGCTTAACTTCTTGATGAAGATGCATAGGATTATTGCTGCAGCTGTAGCTAGTGACAGCTGAGCCATCTATCATTTCTTCATAAACAAGACATGGCCCTCTGAAGTGCTCTGTATTTTCCCTTTTTTCAAAATACTTTCTTATATTAGATATTAAGCTTCATGTAACTATGAAAGAGACAAAGTATAATTCTTAATAAATACCAACATAAATGTGCAAATACTGATAAATATAATAATAATAATAATAATAATATAATAATAATAATAATTTGGTATAGTAAACCTTTATGAACCTTTGTATGGCCTACTTCTGAGTAACAACAGATAGGATTTTACTATAGGCTCCGCAATTCTGCCTGCTGGGAGTGAGCTTCATTGGACTCAGTGAGGCCTGTTTCTGGTAGACATGCATAGGATTTTTCTGGAAATCAACTAATTGAAATTTTTTTTAAAATCCAATAAAAATATTAAATCACAGCATGGTCTTAAGTTAATTAAGTATGTTCACAGAAGAAATTATATATTTTAATATAATATTCCTTAATTCTTTATTTGTTTAATTCCCCACTGCCCCAGTTCCTCATACCATATTGCTTAGAGAAACTTTCATCCTTAAGAAAGGCTTTTTGGGCAACTCAATGGCTGCTGGGAAAGTGAGGGATGAGACTCTTAAGAGTGTAAACCTAATTAGGTTTATATCAATTAGAATTATA
Source organism: Sceloporus undulatus (assembly GCF_019175285.1). Taxonomy (NCBI): domain Eukaryota; kingdom Metazoa; phylum Chordata; class Lepidosauria; order Squamata; family Phrynosomatidae; genus Sceloporus; species Sceloporus undulatus. The sequence goes on from NC_056523.1 coordinate 253,219,128, forward strand.
GATGTGAAGGCCCATGGGGAAAAATGGGAAAAAAATTGTTCAAATTTTTCCTAAATCATACTAAAATAAAATATTCCATAATTGATCTTCTTCCTTTTTTTCATTTTTTTCATTTTTTCCACATTTTCTCGCATTCCCCCCAATTCTTTTAGAATTAACTGGTTTTATTTCTGAGAAAATGGTTATAGGATTGTAGGCTAAATTAACATTTGTGGGGTCCAAGATTAGGAGGTTTTCTTGCTTGGTTTTTTAAAAATTAAATTATCACTTTATATTGTCTCTTGGGAAATCTATGAACTTATTAAAGCTTTCATCCATTTAAAAATAGTCCTGAGTCCTTGTTGAGCACAAAATTTACCCAAGAACAACGCTTTTAAAAGTGGTACTAGCATCTCTACCCTGGATTAATTCTTTCATTGCTTTGATTTTTCCCAAACCCACTTTTACATATGTGCTTTACTGTATCCACCTGAGATTATTATATGCAAGAAAGAACCCAGTAATTCACACATCTTCTTTCTTGCTTTTCATCTTTTGTGATTACAGGAGCAGGAGATGGCATTGGAAAAGCATATTCCATTGAGGTAAGGAGAATACCTGCAAAATTACTTAAAATTAATATGGCATTTAAGAATATCCTCAGGCTCTTTGTATACATTTTCAAAATAATCTGTACTCTCTCAGGGCCAATCCTACTTTGGAAAGACTAAGACAAGTATCTGAATGGTGATATTGCAGGGGTGGGATGATGTCTCTTTTTGTGTTCCTCTTAACCTTTGGCCTTTTGTCTGCAGCACAGACTGTATGTGCAACACAGCCACTTTTATGTCCACTCAGCCAACCCGCTGCTCTTGGATATGATAGCAAACACTCTTCATTTACCAGTGTTGGGGCATATCCATTCAACTGACGTCCGGTTAGCATATGTATAGGAAATGGGTGTACCACAGCCAAGGCTTCACTAAACCAAGAATGCAGTGATGCAGTAGGGGTTATAACTAGCACAAATGAAATTGGTGTGTTAGGAACCTTTTGCCAGTATATATCAGATTAGAAGGTATAAAGAAGTCCAGGCACTTCAAGTTACAAGTTTTATTAAAGAGAAAAATCCACACGCACAAACTCACATAGCTCCACTAGGAATAGGGGCAAAGAGTAAGTTGGAATAGAAAGGCTTTAGAAGGGGACATAGAACTGAATGTTTGTGACTCCTTCTTCTTCAGGTGCTGTTAAGATGGACAATACTCATCACTCTCCTTGGCAGAACTTCTACCTAGAAATGAACTAAGCCCACGAACAAAAGAAATCCTGGGTTAAATAGGACTTTTGGTGCTCTTTTGAAGACATTCAAAAGAGGATTACTATGCCTACTTCTGAGCAGTATTAAAAAGCATTATGGTGCCACTGCCTTGCCTCTGAGAGATCCTGCCAGTATCAGCCTCCACTCCCAGGGACTACTGCTGCTGCCCAGCAGCTGTTTAGCAATTCAGTCTGGCTCCTCAGCAAGAGCCTGTCTGACATGGGAGACCTTTCTGCATAACCTCTTGCCTCCCAGGAGCACACAACCTCACCATTGTGGAAATAGTGCCACTGGTGAATTTTATCTTAAGAGACAGTCAAATACTGAAATATACTTAGGAAAATGCCAAAGCAAGATGTCCATCTGGCTTCCAGATAACATGATAGTGAAACTCCAGGTGATAAGAATGCAACATCACATCATACCTTTCAGATACTGAATGTTTGTTTAATCTTGTTTTTTCAGCTAGCCAAATGTGGACTAAATATTGTTTTGATTAGCCAGAACACTCCAGAAATGCAAACAGTAGCCTCTGATATTGGTAAGTTTTTTTTTTTAAAAAATGCAAACTAACTTTTTTTTCTTTAAATCTTTATTAATGCATCTATAGCTTGTTTACTCGACACCTCCCATTTGCTTCCCTGATTTCAGAATACCCATCCATGCAACATACACAGACCTTGCAATAACAAGTTAGTCATTGCTCCTTCTATCTTGATTCAGTTTGAAAAGTTACTTTTGGACTATCACTCCCACAATCCCACAGATTCTGGGTACTATAGTTCAAAAGGTAAGCTTTCAAAGTAAGCTTTTCAAGGTTTCAAGACAATACCTTTATTAGAACTAAACCAAGTTGCAGTTTTTCAGCTTCTCCAATATTCTTAGTTGACTGGAATTAAGCAACACTTGAGGGCAGGAGAATAGGATGGCTTCACATTGTAACCATTAAGTGTGCAGTTGGCCATGTCTCTAATGGAGAGTAGAAAACATAACTGGGATTAGTATCACCCAGCTAGGAGCTATTGTCCAACTGTTGATTTTGAATGTTCTTATAGACCAACAAGTTTTGTGTGTGGTGGTGGTGGGGGTTTTTGCTTTAGTGTACATGTTGCCTCCCGCAAAACAAGGTTACTTTCCTGCTTAATAATAATTGCTTCAGGAAAATCACAAGCCTGCTGAGCAACTGCTGAACACAAGGACTACCCCAAAATGTCATGGAGGGGTCCTTAGTTGTGCCAGGTTGTCCCTTCATGGCCAGGCTGCTAGCAGTTCCTCTTCCATCTCATGAAAACTCTGGCCATTGCGAGATTTGTGGGAGGTGAGATTGTATGAGATCCACCCTGATCTCATCCAGGTCTCATGAGACCGAAAGTCTCATGGGACCTGAAGCAAGATCTGGGGCCTTTAAGACCCAAATGCATGGAAGGCAGCCATTCAGATCTGCTGCCAAGCCACCCATTCTGCCCCCACCTGTATTTATGCTTATTTTCTTGCCATATCTCCAGGCTGCAGTTGGTTGCTTTCGAGGGCCGGAAGGGAATTTTTCCATGTATTGGAGCATTGGTTGTTTTTTTTTCCTTCCTGGGGGCATCAGGTGTGGTAGTTATTAGGCTGTGTTAGCTTATTTTTGTACCAGGCAATGGCATCCTGTAGAATTGGGAATGATACTTTATATTGACTTATATCCCTGGTATTGTTTAGTAGTTGCATTTGTGACCAACTTTGTTGGCGCACAATACATTGTCACGACTGTCCATTATCGGAGGGATAGTGATCTTAGAGGCACAAGACCTGCAGTACAGTTATGTAGCCTCTGCATGATTGCAGTATCTGGACGTGATTGATTTATGGTGAATGATGTATGCGTAGTTCTTTGGTTTTTTAAGAGCTATGTGACCATGTTCTAGAGGAGTTCTAGGAGGTCAAGGGGTGGGTGTGCGTGACACCATGAATTACTGCATCAGACGATGCCAACCCTTTAACGCCACTGCAAACACAATATAGGTTGCTTTGCTATCAAACAGTTGTTCAGCTAAGGTTTCACTCATAACCAATGCTGTTTCTATTAAGTAAACATGATTAATTTGTACTGCAAATTAATTTTATGAATTAACTGAGTTCTTTTTTGCGTGATAGTCATGCTGGGGAGGAAAAACAAACAAGCACTTGGCCCATGAAATGTGAAAGTTCCCAGTTCTTGGCTCTGCATGCATTCACTCTAGCTTAACGTTTCAGTTTCTTGAGCTCTTCTGCTCTATACCTGTATGCTAGGAGGAATGCATTGCCACCCTACAATTATCCATCTGCCCAATGTGTGAACAATTCTAATATAGTAGAATTAAATACCTGAATTCCTGAATTAGTCCAATGTTTCATTTTGTACCTCTGCTATCATGTTGCAATCTACCTGGTGCATCTTAAGCACATTGCAACCAGAATGACCACCTTATATCTAGACGAACTAATTTAGCTTTCAGACAGCATGGAAACTGATTTTTTTCTTTTTCCAATGAAGAACAGACTACAGGGCAAAGAGTGAAAATCATACAAGCTGACTTCCCAAAAAGGACTATATCTTGATATGAGAAAGCCTTCAAGGATTAGAAGTTGGAATTTTGGGTAAGAGATTCAAAAATCTTTTTCAAGAGCCAGGCTAGCACAGAGTTTTGGATGTCTGACGTGGAACAGCAAACCTCTATCCCATCCTACTCTGGTAAAGGCACATAAAACATACCCCAGATCCGCACATTATTTTGGCAAATAAGCCAAACATTCCATAACTGTCTTTCTCCACACAAACAGGAAATCATAATGAAAGAACTATGTAGAATTTGCCATGGCTCATTCTATGAATCCTGTGATTTGTAGTTTGCTGTGGCACCCGGGCTCTTGTCAGCGAAAGCTAAATATCTAAAAAAAACCTGCAAATCTCAGAATTTCATAGCATTGAGCCATGGCAGTTAAAGTGGTTCAAACTGCATTAATTTGGCATGTAGATGCAGCCAAAACTGGTCTTTCTCCCAACCTGAATGTGGCTGATAGGAAGTTGCTGTGCTTTTGGAATAGTTCAATTTCTGTAGTTGTGCTAGCTGGTTGTGTCACTGATCTGTTTTGCTCCTTTTGATTGGAAACAATGTTGGAATGCTTCAGACCAGCACCCCATGCCATTTTCTGGGCACAGACAATGATGAGGTAAGAATGCTTCTGATACAAATGTTAAAGCACACTGGTTCTCTTTTATATCGGACCGTGAATTATCTATTGCTGAAGGTAAAAGATAGCAGGCAATGTCATTTTTGCCTCCCTTTTTGATGAAGTTCCTTTACAAATGAGGTGGTTGGGGAATTTCTATTTATACGTGCCATCACTGGCTTAATTCACACAAAATTCAGTGTGATAACCTTTGAGAATGAATATATTAATGATTATTTCAGTTATGAAATGGAAACAAAACTTTTATTTATTCAATATTAGCACTCAACACTTTCAGATCTCAAGTAATCTCTAGAAAGAAGAGAGCCAATCCAAAGAACCATGGAAATGAGTAAGGGATATGACTCATTTTTAGTTTCTATCCTAATGGCCTTGATTGATGCAGTCTACTTCCCAGTCTTATAACAGCAGACAGTAATGTTATTGCTTCTTCCCAAGGAAGTGACAAAATGCAAGATCAATCAAGCACGAGTGCAGTAAATTTGCTATAAACCTCTAACTACCTAGACAAAAGCAGACACAGCATTTTCTTACATTGTAGAAACAAGGCAAATGTTAACTTCTTCCATGCTGTTGAACTCTTTTACTATCTTGACCCTGTCCTCTGCCTTTGTATTTCCATCGAGTCTTCGGTAATCTAGCCCAGATGCCATGCAATATTGTTCCAGAACATCAAGCAACTAGTGAAAAAGATGGGGAGACTAGGCAATTAGTACAATTTAAAGACAACTACAATAAACCAGAGAGATCAAGTGTCTTGAAGTTTTGTAAGAGTCCACAGTCTCCTCGCATAAATATTTCCCCAAGATCATAGAGTCATAAATATTTATCAGCATAAAGATTTATAATGTTTTCATTTTTATTAAAATGATAGTACATTTTTAAACAGCCCACTCTCCTAGTGGAAGTAGCAGAGTATTTGATACTAGAATCTCAAATTATATTTACATTCATTTTAGCACTGACTAAACTACCCTGCATGTTCACAGATGACATTTTACAAGTTGCATTAATCACATACAAAACAGTTGGGGGGGGGGAACAAACCTTATATCCACTAGCTAGTCCCAACTACAATAGACCTACTGAATCACTGGGATTTACACAAGTGCCGAGTAATTGATTCTCTGGGTTTATTCTGAAACTAGTAATTATCTTTAGACCCCAAAGTGAATGGCCTAGTCACACTAGTTCTGTGCAGATTTACTCAAATGTAAGTCTGACTGAATCAATGAGGCTAAATTCCAGTAAACAGATATAAGAACTACATCATAAGTTTCTATCAGTTGTTTCACGCATAACATTTTTCCTACAAGGGAAATACTGTACTGGTATTTCCAAGTAAGGGACCACAAAAACTGTACATGTACCATAATCATATACATATCTGTATCACTGGAATATATGCACATGTAACAAGAGCCAAAGGTGCTATCACAACAGGAGATTGTATGCATTTAATTTCCAATTTTTTTTCTACCTAGAACTGTTTTTTTTTTGTAAGTAAAATGTAAAGTTTCACATTCGAAGCTGCCTTGTTATCATATTTTGCACATAACATTACAAGTGGAAAAAGCAAAAATGAATTAAAGCTGCAGAGATTTCAGTCCCCATATATTTCACTGTTAAAGTCAGTCACACTAAAAAAATAACATGTAGCTCACCTTGGTTGAAAAGGAAAAAAGTAGCACTTTATCCTTGTTTTTTCTGAAGTGATTTAACAGTTTCTGAAGGACCTGGAAGTAGAAAATGGGGGGAGAGAACACCATGTAAATTTAGCAATACATACCTCCATAAATGTTCTATAAACTTCCAAAGATGGGACTTTAACACAAATGGATGAATAAATACAATCCATTCAGCACTTTCATCAAGAAGAAATAAATAAAAAGAAGGCAATTGTTTCATGTGGCATTTTAAAAACTGCGAAGACACTATCAGTATGTGTGAACCAACATGTGTATAAAACAATTTTTATTTTATTTTTTATAAAATGTTACTCCATTACATAAAGAATCCTGTGCATCAGAGGTGGGCGACATACAGGATGCATCTGACCCTTGGACCTCATTTGCAATCCTTAGCTGTCAAATGGGCTGCTACTGCTGCAGAAGATACAAAAATTGTGGTTCCTACAACAAACATCATAGCATTAAAAGTACTCCTTACAGCTTTTTCATGACCATAAATTCAATCTAAATGATGAGAAAATTGAAATAATTAAAGATTTCCCATACCTTGGAACAATAATTGATAAGAATTGAGATTGCAGTTAAGATATCAGAAGTCTAGGATTGGAGAGGGCAGCTATGAAAGAACTAGATGAAATCCTAAAGTGCAAAGATATAAAACTGAACACTAAAGTTAGGATCCCCCAAACCACTGTATTTCCCATCACCATGTTTGGATGTGAGAGCTGGCCAGTGAAGTAGGCTGAGAGAAAGAATATCAACTCATCTGGGATGTGGTTCTGGAGAAGAGTGATGAAGATATTGTGGATGGCCAAAAAAGACAAATAGCAATAGGAAGTACATTTCTGTATCACTTATCAGTGCACATACACACTCCCTAAGTGGTTTATAACATGTAAGCTAATTGCCCCCAACAAGCTGGGTACTCATTTTAGCGACTTCGGAAAGATGCGAGGCTGAGTCGACCCTAAGCCCCTGGCTGGTATTGAACTCACAACTTGTGGTTTGTGAGTGAGCGGCTGCAGGACAGGCATTTAACCACTGCGCCACCAGGGCTCTTCAAACAAACAATTGGGTCCTAGAACAAATCAAGCTTAAACTCTACCCGGAAGCCAAAATGACAAAATTGAAGCTGTCATACTTTGGCTGCATCATGAGAAGGCATGATTCATTAGAAAAGACAATAAGCTAGGAAAGGTGGATGACAGTAGAAAACTAGATGGAAAGACTCAATTAAGGAGGCCATGACCATGAGCCTGCAGGATTTGACCAAAACAGTTGAGGACAGGGGGTCTTGAAGGTATGTCATTCATCCCAGATGTGTTACAGTGGTCAAAGTTTGGTTCAGCAGCAGAGTATGGCAGGTTCAGTGTGTGACTCTCCAACCTGAATAACTCCCGTCAAAGATTCAGGCACAGGAGGGGCAGGGGTGCTTGAATCTCCCGTAAAATTAGGCTGGGAATCAGGACTCAAGTCCCATTAAAACTAAGCTATGGGCTGAACCCCTCGGAAATGATCCAGAAAACCTGGACCATCAGGATTCCTGTGTAGTTGGGCCTCATTTAGGCACTATCAGAAGTGTACTAAATAAGGTAGTTATTTATTATTATTGTTGAGATTTCCCAGGAATAATAAAGGCTACCTGCAATCTATCCTATGAACATTTAACTTGCAAGTAAACTACACTGTTACTATTACTAAATAATACAATTTACTAAATACTGTAAATATTGTAAATATAAATATTGTACCAAAGAGTACAATAGAATAATTACTAAAGAAAGTCAAAGATGAAAGTGCAAAGGCAGGATTAATGCTGAATATAAAGAAAACAAAAGTAATGACCATGGAAGAAATACATAAATTCAACTTAGACAATGAAGAAATGGAAATAGTTAAAGAGTTCCCATACCCAGAATCAAACATCATTCAGAATGGTGACTGCAGCCAAGAAATAAGAAGACTAGGGATAGGAAGGGCAGCTATGAAATAGCTAAATAAGATCCTAAAGAGTATATACATACAAACTTGAGCACTAAAGATCAGAATTATCCAAGGCATAGTATTCCCCATTACCATTACAGATGACAGTGATGCTTGGAAGGTGTGAAGGGCAATAGAAAGAGAAGAAGACTGTATACCAGATGGCTGACTCAATTAGGGAAGTCACGGGCAGAATTTAAGCAGAACAATGAAGGATGGGGGGCTTGGAATGTCTCTTCCACAGGATTACCATAAATTTGGGCCAACTCAAGGGCTGTTAACAACAACAACAAAGCTCCACTGAACACAGTGAAGGCACCTCTACACGCACTTCTAAGAGTCTTCATAATGAAGGATGTTGAACATAATGGACAGGAAAAGTAATTTGTCCTCCCCCCAGCAAGTAGGCAAAATTAATAATGCCTGCCAAGGATTGAGCCCCCCTCACCTAAAAACTGTTCCAAAGTCTCTGCCCATCCTGCGGCCCTACACCACTTTGACTAATGTAAAGTAAAAATGGAAAACTGTCAAGGAAAATGATTTTTTCTTTCAATCACAATAGAGGAAAAAGAGAAACCATATATTTCTAATGTTTTCACAGCCTGTGACATCATTCTTTGTCTACATGATTGATACACACAACATACATATTATTTTAAAAAACACTGGAGACCAAATTCAACCTGAACAGGAGATTACTCTATTTAATTCTGCTGCACTATATCAAGTTCAGAATTTATGGAACTTGCTCCTCTCAAAATAATCAGTCAGCTGAAAGCCCCCTTGCTCCTACTGTCCTCCATCCCTGTTTTACAGTAAATTGGCTTCCCAGACTTTGCACGACCCTGAAAGGCTAATAATCCACCCACATGAAACCTTCTCTGCCACCGAAGCAAATAACCCAGGACTTCCATATAATAGTAATACTGTTATTTTCTAAAGAACCATGTCCACATCTGGCAATAGTAATTCCAGAACACTGTGCAGAAGCAAGAACAAATGGGAAAAGAGGATTTTCTACACCATGTCTGTAGTTACTCCCACTGGGCAATAAATATTTAAACAATGTCATTGATTCCATGACAAATACTTAACCTCTTCATTTGAAGATTTTCCACAAAGCACAGTACCCAAATCACAGGATACTTTTCTGATTAATTCTGTAATAGTAAGTAAAATGCTGACTACAAAGCAGCAAAATCATATCAGCAATAACGTACGCTTTAAAGAACCGTCACTCAATTACATGGCAATTAAAAGAGGCATAAATAGGAAATATTTGCAGAGCTTCAGCCTACTACTCAGTTGGAAACTGTCAAAACTGGATCGCTTTAATGGATGAAAATGTTAGTTGCATTCTGCAGCACAGCAGCTCTGAAAACAAGTGAAGTTAAGAATAAAAAACTCAGGGAGAAACACGCCAATCCACATTCAGATCAATTATTTAATGAAAAGGCAAAACATGAATGGTAAGAAATCAAATGCAAATCAGAAACAACAAGATGCTAAGCCTTGCTTTCATGCATAATACTCATCACGTAAAGAGAATATCATGGTTTCACATTTTCAGGATAAACTACTACAGTTAATATGGAAGCAGCCTTACTAATGGTTGATTTGAAGATGTTTATGAGCAAGCATTTTTTGCTCAATGCAAAAATACTTTTATAAATATTGCCCTAACCTTCATAATCTATAAAGCTCTTCTTACCTGAGAGATTTTACAGTACTTGCTTTTGTTCTGGTCTAAAGTACACAAAGGATCTTTTCCTTACTTATATACTATTGATGTGTTCAGACCGTACATGATTTTGAGGGCCAATGTGGCATAGTGGTTTGAATGTTCAAGTGTGACTCTGGAGACCAAGGCTTGATTCTTTAGCCATGAAACTAGGGTTGCCATATCCCGGTTTCAGCCAGGACAATCCTGGTTTTGAGGTCTTGGGACTGTCCCGGCCTGGTTTTGACAAGATGTTCCGGGTCCTGGCTCAACAAGCTCCCACGCACCTCCACCACAGGCCCTCAGCTCCTCCTCCTCTTGGCTTGGCCACTGGAGGCCTGAAAGCCCACCCGCTGCAGCCTCTCCAACTCCCCACAAGGGACAGTGGCCCAGAGGAGGAGGAGCTTTTAAGGAAGACCAGGTAGGGCAGGGCTGTGGTGAGGGAAGGTAGGGGCCTCTGCTGCCATCTGCCATGCTTTTGGCGTGGCAGCAGGAGGCCTATGACTTTGAGGCCTCTCTCTCTGCTGCTTGGGGGGAGTCTGGGATGGGGGAAGGTTAGGGCCAGCTGGGCCCTTCTTATTTCTCCTCCTCTTCTTTTTCTTTTCCTCTTCTTCTTTATCCTCCTTCTCCTCTTCTTTTTCTTCTCCTCTTCTACTTTTTCTTCTCTTCTTGTTCTTTTTCTTCTCTTCTTCTTTTTCTTCCCTTCTTTCTCTTGTTCTTTCTCCTCCTCTTCTTCTTCCCCTCTTCCTCCTCCTCCTCTTATTTTTATCTTCTTTCTCCTATTCTTCTTTCTCCTTCTCCTTCTTTTTTCTCCTCCCCCCTCCTTCCTCCTCTGCTGTTGTTGTTGTGTACCTTCAGCTCCTTTCCAATCTATGGTGACCCTATAGAGTTTCCTTGGCAAGGTTCTTCAAGGGGGCGGTTTACCTTTAGCTGAGAGAGTGTGACATGCTGCCCAAAGTCACCCAGTGGGTTTCCATGGCCGAGCTGGGATTTGAACCCTGGTCTCCCATTGTCCTAGGCCACCACACCATGCTGGACCCTCCACTGCACTTAAAATTACAGTACTTATTTATCATTTATTATTGTGTACCTTCAAGTTGTTTTCCACCTTATGGAGACCTTAAAACAAACCTATCCTGGGGTTTGCTTGGCAAGGTTTGTTCAGAGGAGTTTTGCCATGGCTTTCTGCTGAGGAGGCTGAGAGAGTGTGACTTGCTTGAGGTCACCCAATAGTCCTGGGTCCTGGTCTCCAGAGTCCTAGTCCACCACACAAATCTACATCCCAAACTTCTATCCAGGAAGAATGTCAAAATGTCCTCCATTTTGAGCATGAGTGACAAGCATAAATTTATATTGTTTTTTATTAATGTGTTTGTCCTCCATTTTTCTTAATCATCCTACATTTTGTCCCAGTTTTGCGAAAGGGAATTATGGCAACCCTGCATGAAACCCACTGGGTGACCTTAGGGAAGTCACATTCTCTCAGCCTCAGGGAAAGGGAATGGCAAACCTCCTCTGAACAAATCTTGCCAAGAAAACCCCATGTCTTAGGGTCACCAGAAGTCAGAAACGACTTGAAGGCACACAACAAAGAACAAGATAAACACTTCTTTTAAAAGGATGCAATTTTTTCTACAACTTGCTAATACATTATAGCCTCTAGAAATTTTGGTCTGTTTATGTACACAAACAGGAATAGTTAAAGAGTAAATTTATCTACCAGCATCCCAAAATGTTAGTATAGTGAGTGCTCCATCACTAGCATACCAGCCACATCATTCCAGTCCCACTTACTTCATTTCATATACATCCCTCTTGTTTTCTACTATTCCATAGTCAGCTATTATTCTGTACCCATGGATTTGTAATACTCAGCATTCTGGAGTTGCATAACCCTCCCCATATTCATACTTGTCCTTTCTTCTTTGAAGAGAGGTCAGCCTGAAATATTTGAGCTTTGAGGAATGGAGAAACATAGGCTGAGGGAGGAGCCAAGTTATGTCACATCCAAATGTCCCCCAGCATAAGGACATAGCAACTATGCCAGGATATTCAGACAAGGAAAATCCTAAGTAATTTCCAACAACCCTACACTGAGAGGGACTTGGATTCAACACAGCTTCACCTGGTTTGGCTTGACTCAAGTGGCCACCAACCATCTGGTGTGTCAGGACAACAGTTTTACCATGGACCAAAATTTTTGCATGCATATTCGCAATTTTAGGGAATGGCTGAAAACAATTTAAGTTGCTTTGCTTGCTCTGGATTACTGAGGAAGGGAAGAAAAATTTTATTGGTCATGTGACTGTCTGTAGCAGCACTTGTAGGAGACAAACTGAGCTAAGAAGAACCACAAGAGTGAAAAAACAGAGTAGACAAATTTGTTCAGACCACAAATCTGGATTTAAAAAACCATCAAGAGGAAGATGTAGTGTAGCCTGTTATGGCCTGACATGGAAAAAAGTGTTGAGCTGGTGGAAAGGAATCAGTGTTGCCAATTACCCTCAAAGATATTCCCCGGATTCCAGGGAATTCCCCCAAATTACCCAGAAGAGAGCGGGACTTCTGGGGTGGGGGGCCACAAGGCAGTATGGGAAGGCCTCAAGGGGGCGGGACTTCCAGGGCGGGGAAGGTATGTTTGGGTGGGAATTTCAAAATCTCCGGGAAAATCAAAGAGAATTTAGAATACCTGAATTATTCAAAATCCCCTGAAACTCCCCGGAAATTTTGAAAACATGGAAATTTAATGGAAAGAGATTAAATTCCCCGGATTCCAGGGAATTCCTCAGAAATTGTCAACACTGAAAGGAATAAAAGAGGTGAACACAAGATTGGGTTGGGAGGGGGAATTAAAGAATGCTAGTTTCAGTTTCCTTTAAATCATGCATGGGCAAACAGTGGCCCATGAGTCACATGTGGCTCATGTGACACCTAGATGTGGTTACTGAAGACTCCAAAGCCCACTGACCTTTGGGCTGATTTGGGGACATTTTCTTTGCAATAATAATAATAATAATAATAACAACAACAATTTATTTATACATAATACAAATTAACATTAACTTTAAACAATCCCCCAACCCTCCATCATCAACACAATAATACCAATCAAATAGAAATTAACACAGCTAAAATAATTAAAAACAATTTAGGAGCAAGGCAATTCGGAGCAGACGGGGCTATCCTTTAATGGGAGGTCAGTTTGATAAGGCCTGCTGGAAGAGATCCGTCTCAACAGCCTTTTTACAAGTGTCAAGAGCAGTAATATGACAGATCTCCTCCAGCAGGTTATTCCACACTTTCAGAGTGGCAGGTCAGAAGGTCCTCTTGGAAACTGCAGCCAATCTAGTCTGCTTTGACTGCAGCAAATTCTTCCCAGAGCACCTGAGTGTATGAGGTGGATTATATGAAGGGAGGCACTCCCGCAAGTATGCTGGACCCAAGCTATGTAGGGCTTTAAAGGTGATAACCAACACCTTGTACTGCGTCCGGAAGCTAATTAGCAGCCAACAGAGAGATTTTAAAATAGGTGTTATATGATAAGTTTTGGATTTACCCACGGCCAGTCTGACTGCCATGTTTTGCACCAGTTGAAGCTTCTGAACTAGGCACAAAGATAGCCCCATGTAAAGTGCATTGCAGAAATCGAGATGAGAGGTTACCAGCGCGTATACCACTATTTCTAGGACACGCAGCTCCAGGTAGGTTCGTAGCTGGCGTAGCAGCCAAAGCTGATACAGGTGCTCCTTGCTGTCTCATCTATCTGGGTCATCAACTGAAGGGATGAGTCCAGGTGCACCCCAAGCTGCGAAAACAGTAGTTTAGGGGAAGTGTGACACCCACCCAGAACCGGCTGGTATATCTCCATAGCCGGATTAGGGGTCCCTATGGCGAGTACCTCCGTCTTATCAGGATTCAACTTAAGTCTGTTTTTCCTCATCCAGTCCATTCCCAACCTAAGACATTCATTCATACTGATAACCCCCGCCCCATGTTTCTGGATGATCTCACCCAGTGGCTTCATGTAAATGTTAAATAGCATAGGAGATAGAATGGCACCCTGGGGGAACACCAGATTTTAGCTCCCTTTAAGAGGAGCAGCTGTCTCCCAGCATCACCATCTGGAATCTGCCTGAGAGATAGGTGTGGAACCACTACAATGCAGTGCCCCCGATTGCCAATTCTCCCAAGCGTTCCAGAAGGATACCATGGTCGATGGTATCGAGGGCCGTTAAGAGGTCCCAAAGCACCAACAGGGTCACACTTCCCCTGTCGATGCCCAGACAGAGATCATCGACTAAGGCAACCATAGTAGTCTCAATTCCATATCCCGTCCTAAAGCCAGTTTGAAATGGATCTAGATAATCAGTTTCCTCCAAGACTGCTTGGAGTTGAATGGCAACTGCTCTCTCGATCACTTTGCCCAAGAATAGAAGAAGGGTCTGTAGTTGTTTTTGTCCAGGGGATCAAGGGAAGGCTTCTTCAATAGTGGTTTAACCACAGCTTCTTTCAAGCTAGCTGGAAAACGGCCTTCCCTGAAGGATGCATTAATTATAAGCCTAAAAAATCAGCAAACCTCCCCCTCTCCCAAATAATAACTTGAAATTGCAGCAGTTTATTTCTAGGTCTCTTGCCAGATGGATGAGGCCCTTTTAAATATGTGTTTCAGGGTTCAGCAGGTTTTGATGTTGCACTGGCTAATCTTTTTTATTTCAGAGATGCATTTGACCTATAGGTTGACATTTTTTCCTTGCAGAATCAGCAGTTGCTGTTTCAAAGTTATAATATAAACAAGCTGGTTTATATTTCTTTGTGGCTGGTATATCAAAAACAAGGCCAAAATATGTAACATTGTAAAATCCCAGAATAAGTGAAAATAATTTAAAAAGAAGTATTTACTTAATAATATTACTTAATAATAAAACCTGGTACATTTTAATGTTTTGCCACAAAGCTCAATCCCTATCACTAGTAAAGCAGGGAGGGCTTCATTACTGTGTTTCACTGCAGTAAATCAAATAAAGACATTAGGCTCAATCCCATTTCTAGACCCACTTAAGAGGAGATCTACTGACTCAATAGCATTTACAGTGGACCCTTGTTATACGCTGGGATTTGGTTCCAAGATCCCCCGTGTATAACAAAATCTGTGTATGCTCAAGTCCCATTAAATATAATGATATAGCAAAATGGTGTCCCTTATAAAAAAATGGAAAATCAAGGTTTGCTATTTGAAATTTATACTTTTTAGGAACATTTTCAAACCATGTATGCTTGAATCCGTGTATAAAAAATCTGTGTATAAGAAGGGCCGACTGTATACAGTGGGCCCTTGCCTTCTGCGGGGAATCCGTTCTGGACCCCCCCGCGTAAGACGAATTTTGCCTATGCTCAAGCCCCATTCATTTGAATGGGACATGCTGCCCCTTGTGCCCCGTGCACTCCTCGCGGCTTGAGCGTGTACGCTCAAGTCTGCGTAAAGCACGCCCGCGTATAACGCGGGCACGCTGTAGTATCAAATACTATTCAATTCAGTGAGTCTGAAGGAAGAAGAGAGATGCAAGTGAGTGTTAAAACATAACTGATAGATACCATGCTTGATATGTTGGACTACAAATCTCACCAGATAATGAACTGTGAGTTTTGTAGTCCAAAGCTTCTGGAAACTGCTAGTTTACGCAGTCACTGCTGTATGTGCTGCAATCAAAAATTTGCAACCAAATATTCAATGTAAGTATTTCTGATGAACCCATAGTATGCAAAGAGACATTTTTCAACTAGTAATTCCAAGTTGGGAAAAAATGAAATAGCTTATGAACAAATCAGGAAAAACCCAATGTATGATAGCTTATTCTTAAACAGGACTACAATAGTGAATATGTAAATGTGGGTAGATAGAAATGCACCCTTGACCTCGCTACAAGAGGGCCCTCACCTATAAGTGTTTGTGTTATGAGAAAGAAAAAAAATATGGTGGATTAACCCTTTCAGTTACTTACCCATTTCTTTTTGGATGATATGAA
>NC_056523.1:253235082-253244352 GCF_019175285.1 Sceloporus undulatus
TCCCAGGGGACCTCTCTCCCCTCAGATGGTGGTCAGGAGGAGGGCTCTTTGTCTTCGGCCAAGCCTCTCTCCCCCCTCAAGATGGTGGTTGGAGGAGGGCTCTTTTGTCTTCAGGCCATGCCTATCTCCCCTTCAAGATGGTGGTCAGGAGGAGGCTCTTGTCTTCAGCCAGGGGCCTCTACTCCCCCTTCAAGATGGTGGTGCGGAGGGCTGTTTGTCTTCAGGGCCAGGCCTCTCTCCCTTCAAGATGGTGGTTCAGAGGAGGGTCTTTGGTCTTTCAGGCCAGACCTCTCTCACCCTCAAGATGGTGGTTGGAGGAGGGCTTCTTTGATACATATTTATTCTCCTGAGAAACAAATTGTAAACTGATTTAATCCTCTGGATCTTTCAACCCCCTCCTCTCCCCCCCCCCCCCCCCCCCCCCCCCCCCCCCCCCCTCCCCCCCCCCCCCCCCCCAAGATTATTTATTTATATTTCTACAGGACAAATGCTCATGGTGAAAAACGGTGCGGCATTGTATTTTCAGTTACCTCACAGTCCTTCGTAAGATGCTACCCCTACTGCCCTGTTACAGACAGACAACCCAGTAAACAAAAAAACAGTTAGTTTCCTTAAGTCTCATGCCCAGTACAATATTTTGAAGAAGCAGTAAACCTACTGATACTTTTTCATTTCAATGTCTTTTTAGTTGTCTAATCTATTAAACATCGTTCTGAGAATTTACTGTTCATTTAACCATATATCATTCACTTTATATAATATAAGTATTTTTTCCAACACTTCATCCAGTAGCTTTACCCTGTTTTAAGAGATGTAGCCATCCCCGCTCTTTCTGGGTTTTGTCCCCCCCCCCCCCGCATGTCCCGTCTTTTCCTTTGTATCTGCTAACTTTGATTCTCTTTTTTTCCTATCTCTATCATGTATATTTTTAATGGCTTATTACAGCCAGAAGATAGAGTTGTAGACGTGAATCGAGTCATAGAGTCAAAAAAGTGCCCCATAGGTAATTAAAATCATTCCCTGGTTACTGCAAAGCTCTCCAGCTAGAGCATGATTTCCAAAGTGGGCTGTGCCATCTCCCTGGAGGTGGTGAAAAAAGTCCAGGGGGGGCAGTGAGGGAAAAAGGAGTGGCAGGCGGGCCTTCAGTCCAACGATGGCACACCGAGAAAAACAGGGGAACCAGCAGCTCCTCTTTTCAGGGTCCTTTAAAAACCACACGCCGCCTAATTGATCACTTCATGTGGTGGGCATCTCCCCTATTCACCTGCCCATGCAAGGCTCACTCACCACAAAACTGACGGGGAGTGAGGAGTTAGAGAATTGTGAATCATGTGGGAGCGCAGTGGGCAAAACACAGAATTTCAACATTTGGGGGCACTGCCTAGCTTTGTTAGCTTTGCTGGGACTTGGCTGGCAGGTGGCGCTATACTGGTAGCCCATTTTCTTTCTTGGACAGGACTAAGATAAAAGGTAGCAGAAGAAGCAGTGTGTGGGTAGGGAGCAACTTGAAGCGGCTGTGGGGAAGGCACATTTCTGGGGATTGAAGGGGAAGAAGTAATCCAGAGTGGATTCTCTCCAAAAAGAGTCCTTTGCCCTTTCAGGTTGAGAGTCTTTCTTGCTGGGAAGAAAAATGGGAACCCACTGTGCCCCCTTCCACCCGTCTGAAGAAAGTATTGAGAAATTGTTCCTAGGGAGATGTTATTCCTTTTGACTGGTCACCCAGTTGAGCGCTGGTCCCATGCGGAAAGATGGGATTTAACTAAAATAAAAATGACCCTGAGGAAGATATATTTCGTATATTATTTGGGGGTGGTGCAGTGCCCTTATTGCTTCTGGGGCTTACCTTCCACGTAAGGTTACAGCCCCATATGCACGCCCATGTATGGCTCAGCACGGCTGTAACTATGATCTTTTTTAAAATGTTTTGGATTTCATAATTTGCCTAGAATTTTTTGTCAGATGTTTTTATTCCATGTTAATTAAAGATATGTCAAAATGTGACCTACTTGAATTACTTCTTTTGCACTGTTTATATTTTATTTAGGGGGGGGGGAGGCTCACATTCCAAGGGTTTGAGTGAAGTGTTTCCAAATTCCTGATTTTGTTCAGCTTAGTAAAGATTGGCAGCCTTTGAAAACTATTTCTGATCCAAAGTTAGTGGGGAAAAAATGAAGGTAAGAACTGAAGGGGTGGTGCATATGTTTTGTGTGGACTACATATCTGGAATGCCTTTGTTTAACCAAAATTTAGTTTCTTTGAGAAAGAAAGTCCACTGTGAAATTATTTCCATATGTAGTTCCAAGATACCACTTCTGTTTAGACTATTAGCATGACTTGACAGGATATTCTTCTAACTGCGCATTAATTTTGATCCCAATTTATTGTCTTTAGAGTGAGAATTGGCAAGTACAGGCAGTAACCTCATTATTGCTGTGTCAAATGGATATAACTTTTTCCTTTGGCCTGTTGGTGTGGCTTTTGTTTTGTTTGCAAGTGTTCGTGATTTGAGAAAGCAGTTCTGATGGATGCTGTAACCTTGCTTCTATTAGTAGGCCATTTAGTTGCATGGTAGCTCAATTTGCATGTATAGAAGTTTGGTTCACGTTACATTAGAGTTGGAAGAGTTGCCTTTGGATTACCAATTTCCCCGAATCCCTGTCTGGGGTATCCTGAGGTTGTTGTCACCACACACACACCACACACACCCGAGCTATTATTTCCAACAAACTCAATTAACCAAGTTGAGGTTTGTCTACATGTGGTTGAGGGATAGTGGGACACCTTTACTTTTGATGGTTATTGTACACAAAACTTTATTTCATTTCAACTTAAAAATATTATGTGTAAAAAATTACCTTCCAGGCTCGGTTTAAAGATATATATGAAAACATAAAATGATTTTTTTGTTTAGACTTGGGGACCCATCTCAAGATTATTTCATTATATATATGCCAAAATATTTCACAAAAAATAAAAAATAAAATAAAACTCCCAATACTTCTGGTCAAAGCATTTCGATAAGGCGGAAACTCAACCTGTTCTATTCCTGATGGAACCTTATGGCCACTCCCTTCCAGTATATGATTCTGCCTCTTTTCCTTTCCATCAGTCATTCCAGTAGATAAGATGGCAGGCAAAAAATTGACAAGAACATACAAAGGAAAAAAAATACTGAGGAGAAAACGCACCAGAGCAACATAAACCCTTTTTGCGCATCTGGTTTCCCAGGAGCCTCTGTGGTACCGTTTTATTTCTGACCTAGGAGCCGGTGGGAACAACAGAGGAGGGCAAGATGGGGGTATACCACGGATGGAGCAAAAGCCCTGATTACAAGAAAGTGTGAAAAACGTCTTCCAGTACCAAACACTAATACCATGTACGTGAATTATTGCCAAGGCAACTCCTTTTGTTGTCTTTTCCTTGACGGAGTTAACCCACTGCCTCTATTCATTTTTATATTTATTCCTCTTCTTATATTTCTTATACAAATGTCTGTGTTTTTACTTAAATACTGTGTACTTCAGATATGTTTCTAAAATTGAAACAGTAAGTCACCAGTAATTGAAAGGATATTTGATTAGATTTGTTTCTTTTCCTCAAGCGCTTTGCTTTACTTTTTAGCACGTCTGCCAAATCTTCCAGCTAAGAGACGGTTATGCAAAATTATTTCAGGGGCAGTTTTTCACAACTCATTTTACTTTCGTGTTCACTCTTTAAATTGGGTTATTTACTTCTGAAAAGTTATGTTCATAACTTACATCCGTAATTAGTATAGTTGAGAAACTGAGCCAATACTGAAAAGAATTGCATGGCAGTAGCATGTTTCTTTGCATGTTACTACTGGATTTCAAAATTATTTAATATTGTCATCCCCTATTTATTTTGTCTGATGCATCCACACTGCAGAAATAATCCAGTAGTCATCACTTAACTGCCATGGCTCAGTGCTATGGAATTCTGGGCATTTTACTTACAAATTCCTGAATTTTATCATCTTGACCCACATCAACATTAAAAGTTGTATCCAAAAACTGCATTATTTATTTTCTTTCTGTCCAGTGTGAATTAAATAAGGTTTAAATTCATACACGGCATTTGATTTTGCACCACTGATGATACATGGTTTTTCAATAGTGCAGAAAAAGTACAGTCTTAACTTTTGGTTATTAATAAACAATCAGTTAAATCTGATTGTTGTCCATTGGCTTAAGTTTTTGTTTTTAATGCAGTTTATTGTATGTGTTCCCTCCTAAGTTACATGTCTCATGGTCCTGTAATAGTGATAAACTTGCTCTTCATATCATCCAAAAAGAAATGGGTAAGTAACTGAAAGGGTTAATCTACCATGTAGTCCTGTTTAAGAATAAGCTATCATACATTGGGTTTTTCCTGATTTGTTCATAAGCTATTTCATTTTTTCCCAACTTGGAATTACTAGTTGAAAAATGTCTCTTTGCATACTATGGGTTCATCAGAAATACTTACATTGAATATTTGGTTGCATATTTTTGATTGCAGCACATACAGTAGTGACTGCGTAAACTAGCAGTTTCCAGAAGCTTTGGACTACAAAACTCACAGTTCATTATCTGGTGAGATTTGTAGTCCAACATATCAAGCATGGTATCTGTCAGTTATGTTTTAACACCTGCATCTCTCTCCTTCCTTCAGACTCACTGAATTGAATAGTATTTGATAATACAGCGTGCCCGCATTATACATGGATGCGCTTTACACGGACTTGAGCGTACACGCTCAAGCTGCGAGGAGTGCATGGGGCGCAAGGGGCAGTGTGTCCCATTCAAATGAATGGGGCTTGAGCATAGGCGAAATTCATCTTACACGGGGGGGGGGGGGGGGGTCCAGAACGGATCCCCCGCGGAAGGCAAGGAATTTCCGAGGAATTCCCTGGAATCCGGGGAATTTAATCTCTTTCCATTAAATTTCCATTTTTTTTATAAGGGACACCATTTTGCTATATCATTATATTTAATGGGACTTGAGCATACACAGATTTTGTTATACATGGGGGATCTTGGAACCAAATCCCAGCGTATAACAAGAGTCCACTGTAAATGCTATTGAGTCAATAGAACTCCTCTTAAGTGGAACTAGAAATGAGATTGAACCTAATGTCTTTATTTGATTTACTGCAGTGAAACACAGTAATGAAGCCCTCCCTGCTTTACTAGTGATAGGGTTTGAGCTTCGTGGCAAAACATTAAAATGTACCAGGTTTTATTATTAAGTAATATTATTAAGTAAATACTTCTTTTAAAATTATTTTCACTTATTCTGGAATTTTACAATGTTACGTATTTTGGCCTTGTTTTTGATATACCAGCCACAAAGAAATATAAACCAGCTTGTTTATATTATAACTTTGAAACAGCAACTGCTGATTCTGCCACTGCAAGGAAAAAATGTCAACCTATAGGTCAAATGCATCTCTGAAATAAAAAAGATTAGCCAGTGCAACATCAAAACCTGCTGAACCCTGAAACACATATTTAAAAGGGCTTCATCCATCTGGCAAGAGACCTAGAAATAAACTGCTGCAATTTCAAGTTATTATTTGGGAGAGGGGGAGGTTTGCTGATTTTTTAGGCTTATAATTAATGCATCCTTCAGGGAAGGCCGTTTTCCAGCTAGCTTGAAAGAAGCTGTGGTTAAACCACTATTTAAGCCTTCCCTTGATCCCCTGGACAAAAACAACTACAGGCCCTTCTTCCATTCTTGGGCAAAGTGATCGAGAGAGCAGTTGCCATTCAACTCCAAGCAGTCTTGGAGGAAACTGATTATCTAGATCCATTTCAAACTGGCTTTAGGACAAGATATGGAATTGAGACTACTATGGTTACCTTAGTCGATGATCTCTGTCTGGGCATCGACAGGGGAAGTGTGACCCTGTTGGTGCTTTGGGACCTCTTAACGGCTCTCGATACCATCGAACATGGTATCCTTCTGGAACGCTTGGGAGAATTGGCAATCGGGGGCACTGCATTGTAGTGGTTCCACACCTATCTCTCAGGCAGATTCCAGATGGTGATGCTGGGAGACAGCTGCTCCTCTTAAAGGGAGCTAAAATCTGGTGTTCCCCCAGGGTGCCATTCTGTCTCCTATGCTATTTAACATTTACATGAAGCCACTGGGTGAGATCATCTGGAAACATGGGGCGGGGGGTTATCAGTATGAATGAATGTCTTAGGTTGATAATGGACTGGATGAGGAAAAACAGACTTAAGTTGAATCCTGATAAGACGGAGGTACTCGCCATAGGGACCCCTAATCCGGGTATGGAGATATACCAGCCAGTTCTGGGCGGGGGTCACACTTCCCCTAAACTACTGTTTTCGCAGCTTGGGGTGCACCTGGACTTGTCCCTCCAGTTGATGGCCCAGATAGATGAGATAGCAAGGAGCACCTGTATCAGCTTTGGCTGCTATACCAGCTATGAACCTACCTGGAGCTGCGTGTCCTAGAAATGGTGGTATATGTGCTGGTAACCTCTCATCTCAATTTCTGCAATGCACTTTACATGGGGCTATCCTTGTGCCTAGTTCAGAAGCTTCAACTGGTGCAAAACATGGCAGCCAGACTGGCCGCGGGTAAATCCAAAACTTATCATATAACACCTATTTTAAAATCTCTCTGTTGGCTGCTACTTAGCTTCCGGGCACAGTACAAGGTGTTGGTTATCACCTTTAAAGCCCTACATAGCTTGGGTCCAGCATACTTGCGAGAGCGCCTCCCTTCATATAATCCACCCCATACACTCAGGTGCTCTGTGAAGAATTTGCTGCAATCGAAGCAGACTAGATTGGCTGCGGTTTCCAAGAGGACCTTCTGATCTGCCACTCCTAAAGTGTGGAATAACCTGCCGGAAGAGATCTGTCATATTACTACTCTTGACACTTGTAAAAAGGCTGTTGAGACGGATCTCTTCCAGCAGGCCTTATCAGACTGACCTCCCATTAAAGGATTGCTCCGAATTGCCTTGCTCCTATCTGCTTGTTTTTCAATTTGTTTTTAATTATTTTAGCTGTGTTAATTTCTATTTGATTGGTATTATTGTGTTGATGATGGAGGGTTGGGGGATTGTTTAATGTTAATGTTAATTTGTATTATGTATAAATAAATATAAATTATTATTATTATTATTATTATTGCAAAGAAAATGTCCCCAAATCAGCCCAAAGGTCTATGGGCTTTGGGGTCTTCAGTAACCGCATCTAGGTGTCACATGAGCCACATGTGACTCATGGGCCACTGTTTGCCCATGCATTATTTAAAGGAAACTGAAACTAACATTCTTTAATCCCCCCTCCCAACCCAATCTTATGTTCACCTCTTTTATTCCTTTCAGTGTTGTCAATTTCCGAGGAATTCCCTGGAATCCGGGGAATTTAATCTCTTTCCATTAAATTTCCATGTTTTCAAAATTTCCGGGGAGTTTCAGGGGATTTTGAATAATTCAGGTATTCTAAATTCTCTTTGACTTTCCCGGAGATTTTGAAAGTCCCGCCCAAACATACCTTCCCCGTCCTGGAAGTCCCGCCCCCTTGAGGCCTTCCCATACTGCCTTGTGGCCCCCCACCCCAGAAGTCCTGCTCCCTTCTGGGTAATTTGGGGGAATTCCCTGGAATCCAGGGAATATCTTTGAGGGTAATTGGCAACACTGATTCCTTTCCACCAGCTCAACACTTTTTTCCATGTCAGGCCATAACAGGCTACACTACATCTTCCTCTTGATCATTTTTTAAATCCAGATTTGTGGTCTGAACAAATTTGTCTACTCTGTCTTTTCACTCTTGTGGTTGTTCTTAGCTCAGTTTGTCTCCTACAAGTGAGCATCCCTGCTGCAGACAGTCACATGACCAATCAAATTCTTCTTCCCTTCCTCAGTAATCCAGAGCAAGCAAAGCAACTTAAACTGTTTTCAGCCATTCCCTAAAATTGCGAATATGCATGCAAAATTTTTGGTCCATGGTAAAACTGTTGTCCTGACACATAAGATGGTTGGTGGCCACTTGAGTCAAGCCAAACCAGGCAAAGCTGTGTTGAATCCAAGTCCCTCTCAGTGTAGGGTTGTTGGAAATTACTTAGGATTTTCCTTGCCTGAATATCCTGGCATAGTTGCTATGTCCTTATGCTGGGGGACATTTGGATGTGACATAACTTGGCTCCTCCCTCAGCCTATGTTTCTCCATTCCTCAAAGCTCAAATCTTTCAGGCTGACCTCTCTTCAAAGAAGAAAGGACAAGTATGAGTATGGGGAGGGTTATGCAACTCCAGAATGCTGAATATTACAAATCCATGGGTACAGAATAATAGCTGACCATGGAATAGTAGAAAACAAGAGGGATGTATATGAAATGAAGTAAGTGGGACTAGAATGATGTGGCTGGTATGCTAGTGATGGAGCACTCACTGACTATATTAACATTTTGGGATGCTGGTAGATAAATTTACTCTTTAACTATTCCTGTTTGTGTACATAAACAGACCAAAATTTCTAGAGGCTATAATGTATTAGCAAGTTGTAGAAAAAATTGCATCCTTTAAAAAAAAGTGTTTATCTTGTTCTTTGTTGTGTGCCTTCAAGTCGTTTCTGACTTCTGGTGACCCTTAAGACATGGGGTTTTCTTGGCAAGATTTGTTCAGAGGAGGTTTACCATTCCCTTTCCCTGAGGCTGAGAGAATGTGACTTCCCTAAGGTCACCCAGTGGGTTTCATGCAGGGTTGCCATAATTCCCTTTCGCAAAACTGGGACAAAATGTAGGACATGATGTAGGACAAAATGTAGGATGATTAAGAAAAATGGAGGACAAACACATTAATAAAAAACAATATAAATTTATGCTTCTCACTCATGTTCAGAATTGAGGACATTTTGACATTCTTCCTGGATAGAAGTTTGGGATGTAGCTTTGTGTGTTGGACTAGGACTCTGGAGACCAGGATTCGATTCCCTGCCTATTGGGTGACTTCAAGCAAGTCACACTCTCTCAGCCTCCTCAGCAGAAAGCCATGGCAAACCTCCTCTGAACAAATCTTGCCAAGCACACCCCAGGATAGGTTTGTTTTAAGGTCTCCATAAGGTGGAAAACAACTTGAAGGTACACAATAATAAATGATAAATAAGTACTGTAATTTTAAGTGCAGTGGAGGGTCCAGCATGGTGTGGTGGCCTAGGACAATGGGAGACCAGGGTTCAAATCCCAGCTCGGCCATGGAAACCCACTGGGTGACTTTGGGCAGCAAGTCACA
>NC_056523.1:253244452-253253155 GCF_019175285.1 Sceloporus undulatus
TTTGGGAACAGAATAGAAACGTTTCAGGCACTGATGCGATAATCTTCGAAGGCTCAGTACTGTTGAATGGAATGAAGAATTGGATTGCAATTTAGAACATGTTGAATTCTATATGGCTTACTTCTGAATGAGTATGGATTGGCTCATTTTATAGAGATGTACATCTGAAAATCCAAACTAAAAATCTCCGGCAAGAATGAACTTTTTCCTCAAAGGAGGAAGAGGCATCTATGGCCTTTCACTAGTGTCAGTTCAATGAGGTGAATTAAACATGAATATAATCATTATGATGTAAAGGAGGTTATTACATTCATGAGAACATCTACTGAATTAAGTTATCCAGTTCAGTTTATCATCAATATATTGCTAGTCCACTGTCTGCCATCATTAGTGCTATCTCACTATTAAGATTTATATTATGCTCTTCCATTTCTATCGTTCCAGGTGGCTTAAAACAAGAGTCCTTCCCTTCATATTTACCTTGTGCCTTGTAAAAGAGGGAAGGATTTTTTGTTCACTGAGCTGTTTGTTCTTGTTTCACATTGCAGTCAAGTCTTTTATATAGGGAAATAGAAAGTGAGAGAGAAAGAACTGGCTCCTCCTCCCACCCCACCACCAAGAAAGCATTAGAAATCTCCATCTCCACCCATCCCACCCCTCAAGATGTTTTCAATCATCAGGGGCCATTTTCATTTCACCCCCAAACCAATTAAAAAGTGTGGGCCAAATATTTTGGCCCAGTACTACTCACAACAGCTAAGAACAATCAAATCCAATAAAGTTTGTAAAATGTCATTGTTGCACGCCTTCAAGTCATTTCCGACTTAGAGTGACACTAAACTTATCATGGGGTTTTCCTGGCAAGATTTATTCAGAGGGCAACTTGTCCAAAAGCACCCACTGAGTGGCTGAGTGGAGATTTGAAACCCGGTTATCATAACTTTAGTCCAGCATTCAAATCACTGCATCACACTAGTGTGCACTCTCCTTCTTTTTTGTGAAATACATATATCTTGTATATATTATCTGGATATCTAACATTGTTCTCTGTGGGTATTATTGTCATCATCATCATCATCATCAACATCATCCTCATCATCAATTTATATAGCACCATATATTTACATGACACTTTACGGACACAACAACCCAAAACAGTGGATCCTGCTATAGGCATACAATCTAAAATGTGTGCATACACATACATACAGAGAGAAGAAAGGAATAATAAAATAAAACTATATAATACAGTTTTAAAATAATTTATCTGGGTAAAATACAAAAATATATACTATAAAACAAACTAATCAAACATAAGGATTATAAAACAACATGAAAAGAAAATTCCAAATGTTTTAGAAAACAACAGAGTTTTTAAATTCAGATTTAAAAATAGTGAGAGAAGGAGCAGTGCCTTGTATGGTATGGTATGTATATGGTAGCACTACACATTAACATTAATATCAAATGTATTCAGTTGTACCAACTGCCAGTCAAGAGACTCTGTGAGCTATAGTTCTCTGTAGAGGCTCTTATAATGATCTGCCTGTTTATAGCACAAACATCTTCTAGTTTCACTACAAAAGGCAATCATACTCCTTCAACATTAAATATGTAGAGTAGAAGACATGTGCTGGGAATATGCTTTCTGGTTTTAATCACAATTTACTAGTTGTAGGATTAGGCCTGAGAAATAACTGCTAACACTTATTTAATATCACTAACCACCCAAAGTCCCTTTTCCTCTCTGAATATAACTTGAATAGATTTTTATATGCAAGGATTGTGAGGTCAGTTCTGGTGTTGAACTTTGAGCATGTTCTCAGTAGCACACTACTGCTTCAAATAATAATAATAATAATAATAATAATAATAATAATAATAATAATAATAATAATAATTCTTACCTGCCTCTTCCCATGGATCATGGTAGGGAACAACAACAAATCAATAATTAACAACATCAATTAAAACATATTAATTAAAGCACTAAACAGTTTAAAAGGACAAATGAGACATATGCATTTTAAAACAGTCTACATTTAAAATTCAACATCTTAATTCACAATTTCAGTTGATCTGGATAAAACCGCAGGAAGAGACTAGTCTTCAATGCTGTTTCTCTTCTGGCAGCTTTTTCCACAGTCTAGGGGCAGCTGAAGAAAGCATCCTCTGCCTGACAGTTGCCAACCTAATCCTGGCTGACTGGAATAAATGTCCGCCAAAGGACCTAGCACAGAGGGCAGATTATATGGGAGGAAGCAAACTTATTTCTATCTTGCTTCTCCAATAAGATTGAAGCGGGTTTACAGCAATAATAAAATTCACACAATATAAAAATAAATCCCACTATCCCCTTCTTCCTTAAATAAACAACATAATAGTTCCAACATACAATAATAAAATACAATTTAAATCATTAAAACAATCAGAGGCAGGAAAACAGGGGATCTTGGGGGTAATCAGTAGGATGGTCCATATCAGTGAGGTGACCAAGTGAATTACACAGGGAAGGCCTTTTAGAAGACATCCGTCTTGAAAGCTTTTTTGAAGCCGTCAAGATTGGTAATGAGTCAGATCTCCTCCAACAGATCATTTCATAATTTGGGAGCAGCAGATAAAAAGGCCCTCTGGGTAACCGCAGCAAGCCTAGCCTTTATTGGCTGCAGCAAAATTTTCTCAGAGGACCTAAGTGTGTGGACTGGATTATATGGAAGAAGGCGATCCCGCAAGTAGGCTGGACCCAGGCCATAAAGGGCTTTAAAGGTCATCTGGAGACATGGGGCGGGTGTTATCAGTACACTGATGACACCCAAATTTATTTCTCTATGTCTCAGGCTGCTTCAGTGACCAAGGAGGGCATCTCCCCCCTGAATGACTGCCTGAAGTCGGTAATGGATTGAATGAGAGAAAATAGACTTAAGCTGAATCCAAATAAAACGGAGGTACTTGTGATAGGTAACCCCAATCCAGGTATGGAGATAAGTTTGCCAGTTCTAGATGGGGTTACACTTCCCCTGAAAGACTGCGTCCGCAGCTTGACAGTGCTCCTGGATTCATTGCTTCAACTGTCTTCTCAGATTGATGCGACAGCCAGGAGTGCCTGTTATCAGCTTCAGCTGGTACGCCAGTTGTGCCCCTAACTGGAGCAGCAGGACCTAGAAATGGTCGTACATGCTCTAGTAACCTCTCGCCTTGATTTGTGCACTGCACTCTGCATGGGGCAGCCTTTGTGCCACGTCTGGAAGCTTCAATAGATACAAAAACATGACAGCCAGACTGGTTGCCGGAAAATTCAAGTTCGACCATATTACACCTATTTTAAAATCACTACATTGGCTGCCTATTAACTTCCGGGCGCAGTACAAGGTGTTGGTTATCACCTATAAAGCCCTACATGGCCTGGGTTCAGTCTACTTGAAGGAACACCTCCTCCCATACAGTCCTTCCCGTACACTCCGATCTTCTGGGAAAAACCTTTTACAATGTAGAAAGACCAGACTGGTGGTGACCTCCTGGAGGCCCTTCTCTGTCACCGCTCCAAAAACTTGGAATGACCTGCCGGAAGAGATTCGCCAATTATCCTCACTCGAGGCTTTTAAAAAGGCGACAAAAACCTTTCTCTTCCGGCAGGCCTTCCCCGATTGATAATGTCCAGAACCAATTGAATCCCCCTTTTATTATTTTTCTTACTTGTGATTTGTTTTTAACTTTGATGTATTGTTATGTATTTTTAAAACTTTTTTTACTGTTTAATTTTATAGTCGGGAGGGAGAGTTGGGTCGGGGTTTTGTGGGGCTTGTTGTTTTTATTGTTGTATATTGTATATTCTTTGTTGTTACCCGCCTCGATCCTCAATCGGAAGAGGCGGGATATAAATTAATAAATATTTATTGTTGTTGTTGTTGTTGTTGTTGTTGTTGTTGTCTTGTACTATGCCCGGAAACTAATGGGCAGCCAGTGAAGAGATTTTAGAATCGGTGTCATATGGTCACCTCTAGCTTACCCGGTGACTAATCTGGCTGCCATGTTTTGAACTACTTGAAGTTTCTGGACTAGGCACAAGGGTAGCCCCATGTAGAGTGCATTACAGAAGTCAAGTTGTGAGGTTACCAGTTAATATTCTAGTAAAGGGACAGATCAGTGCCCATTCCCAAATATCAGCTGGCCAGTGACAAAATTAGGGAAACACCTTCTAGCTCATAACAGCTATGCACTAAGCCTTCAGGATAAACATAATGGAGTCAAAGAAGAGTCAGTGGAGTAGCATCTCCCATACATTTGCTATTATTATTAGTATGATTATTATTATTATTATTATTATTATATTTATCCGCCTCTCCCAGGTGGATCGACGTGAGATTACAACCCAATAAAATATACACTGCATAACAATAAATTACAATAAAATTAACTAATAATTTCGTTAAAACAAGTTCTATCAAAAATTGACGGTGGAATGGAAATATACAGATTCAAAGAAGGAAGGAACAATATTTCTTATATGAAGTCAGGTGGGTAAGCTGACCAGAAGAGATCCGTCTTAACTGCCTTTTAAAAAGCATCCAAGGAGGTAATAAGACGGGTTTCTTCCGGGATGCTGTTCCATAATTTTAGAGCCACTACAGTGAAGGTTCTTTGGGAAGTTGAAACTAATCTAGTTATTCTTAGTTCTATCTGATTCTTCCCAGTTATTCTGAGAGTGCGGGGCGGATTGTGTAGGGAGAGGCGTTCCCGCAAGTAACTTGGGCCCAAGCCATGTAGGGCTTTAAAGGTAAAAACCAACACCTTCTATTGTGCACAGAAGCTAATTGGCAACCAGTGAAGATCTTTTAGGGCTTGTGTAATATGGTCAACCCTTGAGGAACCTGTGACCAACCCAGCTGCCATATTTTGAACTAATTGAAGCTTCTGAACTTTGTACAAGTGTAACCCCATGTAGAGCGCATTACAGAAATCAAGATGAGAGATAACCAGTGTGTGTACCACTGTTTCAATGTCCTTTCGGTCCAGGTAAGGATGCAGTTGGCGTATCAATCGAAGTTGATACCAAGCACTCCTGGCTGTCGCATCTACTTGAGATGACAACTAGTACTTCTGTTTTCTTTGGATTCAACTTGAGTTTGTTTTCCCTCAAGTTGAATCCAGAGATGACAGATAGGTAAGTGGATCTTTGGCACACACATGAAAGACAGTTCTGCAGTTGCCTTTTAAAATGCTCTGAAGAAGAATACTACAAAATGTCTGAAAACATTTCTGTCTTCATCTGAAAATGAACTGAAACTTGATTGCATTATTAATAAAAACACAGGTCACGATGTAACTAACATTAAGTGTGAAGTCTGCTTAAATGTACTTCTTTTAATGGTCCTAACTTTATGCTAGATTTTATCCCTTTTGTTTGTATTACATCTAAAAATATCCATATTCTTTTTTTTAAAAAAATAGATTTGTTGGCCAGGGCAAAGCTGATGGACAGAGAACTTTGAGAGTACAACACAAACCAAACCAAAATGTAGGCCTGTGACTTTATCCTCATCACTTTTTTTCCCTTATAATTGTTTAGCATCTTTTGCCTGATGAAGAACGCAGTGGAGCTTCAAAAGCTTGCATAATATTTTGTACATTGCAGTTGGCTACTAAAGGTTTTGCCCTTATGTGGATTATGGATTTTGTTGTATTTTGCTGCATAGTCAACACAGCTACCCCTGAATATATATAACAAGGTATTATATATTTCAAAAATATTTTGTATATGGTTTTAGTTTAAAGGATATGGCTTTTCCCAAGTCTTCCAGATCCAGTAGCTTAAATATCTAAATAAACAAGCTTCATGTTAAAAATTTATCCAAAAATCATTGGAAAAATTCTGCACCAACCCCACTGAAAACATTTGAGAGTTGTGCAAGAGCACTCATATGGTCTTGTGCTGGAGAATGTCCTCATGGAATGTGCCCAGTGTTGACAGTTATGAAATCCAACAATGTCTTCTGGAACCACTGATACGTTTTCTATCTAGAATTAATTATACTTTATCTCCTTAAATAGTCTGTTGTTAGAATTCTCAAACTTGGCCGCTTGTATTTTCTACTCCTCCAGTTTCAGCTGTGAGCAGCCGGAGGAGTAGATGAAATATGTGTCAAGACATAAAACATCATTCAGTGTTCCTGTTTGTGTACCTTTTAAAACTGCAAGTGAAAAAAGTATACCAGACGAGGTGCTCCAGCCAACAGAAACCACATAAGACTGGACTCTGAAGGCTTGCACTTGAATATTTTATACTTACAGTAAATGTCAATGAAAGGATGTTTGGGCAAGAATATTATAACCCAAATTAGATGTTATTGACATGTACTGTATGGCCTTCTGAGCACCAGCATGGTGTAGTGGTTAGAGCACTGGACTACAGCTTTGGAGATCAGGGTTCAGTTCCCCACTCATCCATGGAAATCCACTGACCGACCTTGGGCAAGTCACACTGTCCATCCCAGAAAAACCCATGATAGATTTGCCTTAGGGTCAGCATAAGTTGGAAATGGTTCGAAGGCATATAACAACAAAAACATGGCCCTCTAATTCAGCTCCTCAGTCATCTTAGATATCCTGGGACGGGGCTGTTGTCAGGTGTTTTGTTTTGTTTTTAATGGGGACCTGGGAATAAGACTTTTTGAATTATTTGCCAAGGGTATGAACTACAAGGAAACGTCTTCCAATTATCCTGTAGTTTAAAAAAAGTATGTTTTATCTTCCATACTGTCTCTTTTTATACTATTTGCTTAACACTATATGTTTGCAATCAAAATATTTTATTTAAACTTGTATTATTTTATCATGGATAATATCTTACTTTCTTAAAAGATACAAAACTAAACCTATCAGCTGACTTGCCAAAAATCTAGTACTGCTTTTTGCCTATAATTCGGAGATTGCTAAAATGAGTGAGATTTGTTTTCCTACAATAATTTAAACTTCTTTTCTCTACCTTCCTAAATAAAATCTACATGTTGTTCCATATCTACAGACACTTCCATATCCAGCTCTTCTTTCTACACAAGTACTCTCACTGTAGAATATATGTCCTAAATGTTTTCTGCCAGGAGATACAATTATAGTGAAATATAAAATTTCTGAGAGTGAGAAAATAAGGATCCCAGATCTAAATATCTTTTGTGGAGCATTTGTCACAAATCCAGCATGATGCCTTCATTTTTATCATTCATAGCAAGATTGGATTTCATCCTTTCAGCCTGGAATCTTTCTCAAGCACTAGATTCATGTTCAAAATTAAAACTTGAAAATGTATTAAGGTATATTAGGTTTCTTATTGCTATTTGTTTTAGCAAAATCCACACTCAGTTTACCTCAGCTTGCTTGCTTCAGCTCATAAATCTGTACTGCTGTAGGTGCCAAATCAAATACTGCCTTGGGAATGAAAAAGTTATTACTATATCTCTTATCCAAGAGTTGCTAGCAGCAGCAATGCAAAAGTTCTAATCCTCAATAGATCTCCATGTGGTGTCTTTTAGTAAGCTGACAAAATGAAGATGGCAATGAGTGTTTTATTCTATTGTTTTATTTTGTGAAAATGGCTAACAGCTGTCATAGTGCATTGAGATGCACACCAAACACCACATGTGCAAACTGGCCATTGCAGTGTACTGGACAGGGCCATTCAATTCATTCAGTGGGAGAGGTGCATGGAGCTGCTTCCTCTACTGAAATGAGACAGGAAGTAGCCCTCACTGGTGGCAGGAAGAACTCCATTTGCCTTCTGGAGTGCATATACACAGAAAACCCCCACTCAACTTCTCTTGAATTTTTCCACAAAGTGTTGCAGGCTGAACTTAAGGAAAAGGACAAAGTATGTTCAGAATGACAGCAGTAAGGAGATGGACTTACTAAGCAAGGTGGACTAATGCGGGCACCTTTCCCAAAGTCAACCCACCTCTACAACTATGGCACCTGTAAAAACCAAATATTGTTGCTATTCCTCCTCCTCCTCTATTTTTAAAGCCATGCATTATGTTAAGGTCGAAAAACATGTACAAGCAGTGGTGGAATGAATTCAGCCTGAGGACCACATGAATTCCACCAAAACTTTCCTTTGTAGTCCCCAAAGCCTCCAACTTTCTACCCTGTACGTGAAAATAGTGTAATCTCCCACCCCATAGAATCACAGAATCATAGACCTGGAAGAGACCTCAAGAGCCATCCAGTCCAACCTCCTGACATGCAAGAAGACACAATCAGCCTTTGTTTAAAACCCTCCAAAGAAGGAGACTCCATCACACTCTGGGGGAATGTGTTCCACTGTTGAACAGCAATTACGGTCTGGAAGTTCTTCCTAATGTTGAGGTGGAATGTCTTTTCCTGTAATTTGCATCTATTGCTCTGGGCCCAGGGCCCAAAACAGATGGGTCAAATAAGACAGCTTCCAGCTAGTTTGTGGGCATGGCATTTAGCTATAAAGAACCTTCAAGATGTTCCTGTATGACAGCTTACAGACCTTTTGGTTAATATCTGTCATGTGTCTCTAGGTTAAGTTGTCAAATTATTAACTGCAGAACACTAAGGAAATGTCACTAAATTATGAATTACCAATAAATTTTGTTAGCTGCCTTGAGTCCCTGTACTGGGATGAAGGCAGGATATAAACATAATAATAATAATAATAATAATAATAATAATAATAATAATAATAAT
>NC_056523.1:253253255-253255755 GCF_019175285.1 Sceloporus undulatus
TTTGCTTTGAACAGTTTAATTTCCATCAGTATATTTGAGGAATGTATATATATATATACTTCAGATCAGGGCCATGGCGTGAGGTTGCTGTGGCTACAATTCCGCTGAAAAAGGGGCAGCTGCATGCCGCCCCTTCAGGGCTGTATGTATAGCCTCTAACTCTCTGAGAAATTAGAAAACCAGGCCTGGTGAATGAAGGATCCAGGGAAAGAAATACATTATTTAGAGAAACAAATGCATTTCTGACTCCCACCTTGAGAAACCAAAATCTGAAGAGAATGAGAGCCTTGAGTCATGACTTCATACATTCTAATATGGTTTGCCAAGGTTGCCAAATCACTACTGAAGAAAGCATGTGCTGTGAAAATTCCATGAAGGAAACTAATTTGATAGAAGTTTTGACTTCCAGACATCAATTGGCCATGCACAGGTGAACAACCATTCCCCATTCTTTGCTACACAACTCATTCCCCAGTCATAGGGAATAGAATGTGCCATGCAACCTTCACAGAATCACTTTGTTCTTCTAGAGCAAGACCAAGGCAATACAAAAGCACTAGCTAGGTTAGCATACGCAAAGCCATGTTAGTTCCCCTTAAATCCTCCCAAAGTGACTTACAAAGAGGAATGTGGCAAAGTACAACTAGGTTTATCACACAGATGTGCATCCCTATATATAGCACCACACCTCTTTTTTTTAGTCTGTCCAACAATAATAAACTCTATATCCAAACCTTAAAACTTAAATATTTCAAGCCCTTTCCCATAATATGGGATTCTTGTAAAAAAATTACACATTGTTTATGTTACTTCAGCAACAATAAAAAATGTGTTCAGTCCATTCACTTACCAACAAAAATGTCAGTAATCCATTTTAAGGCATAAGATTCAGATGACACAATTCCCAAAGGTATTTCAGTTAAAAATCCACATCCAGATCTCCTTGCTGCAAATATTGCATCTCCTTATATCCTTTAGAACCATTCCCATCCTCTTCTAAGTCTTTTTAAAATCTTTTAACGAATGTCTTGCTTTATGCACTGAATTTATTCTTTATCTTTGTGGCTTAAAAGTAATATTTAATTCCAGTTTGTACCATCTAAATTAGATCTTTATTCAAGTTTCTCAGGCCCGTTACAGACCGCCCAAAAGGGGTGGTCTTGGGCCGCTGCCGGTTGCAGCACGGAGGAGCCGCAGCAGCCAAACCACGCGACTCCTCGGCGCTGCAAAAAAGGAGTGCAGAAATTGCACTCCTTCCGGCAACCCGGAAGAGCTGCCGCAAGTGCCAAAGCGCGCACTCGCGACGGCTCTTCCAGGTTTAGACATCCGGACGCTGTGCGTCCATTATGTCAGGGTGGCCGCACCTGTCTGTATAGGGCGCTGCCATCTTGCCGTATGGAATACGCGCGAGGGGCAAGGCACGTCTGGAAGCGCCGCCCCTCGCGCGTATTCTTGGCGCAATGACGGCGCCGCTTAGGCCCGTCTGTAAGGCGCCTACGTCAAGAAAAAGTCATCCTTCCTTTTGTGCAATATATATATTGGGATTTCCTTAAGAATGATAGTACGTTTCTCATTAATCATCAAACTTTTTCGATAATGATGTTGCAGAATCTGATCCCTTGGCAATTTCTTAGTAAAGTGAACTGTAATATCTCTTGGCACCTTTTTCAATCTTGTGTAGCATGAATTTATCCTGTAGACATGATCCCCTTCCATTGCTATGTCTAACTCCTCACGGTCCAAAAATTCCTCCAAAACTGTAGTAATCATCTTTTTCATAGGACCTCCTCACAGGACTCTCCTCCATGCCCCCAAAACTTTTTTTTAAATGATTTTATTTAAAATAGTTTTAAAAATTCACATTATCGCTAATAACAATTAACATAGTCTGAACAATGACACTGACAATTTTTCAATTTTTAAAATTGCTTGATAACCCCATTTCTTTTCCCATAACATTATTACATCTTTCCAGTCATTTTTATGTTGATTCAATGTTTTTCAGATAACAAGACAGTTATTCCATTTTGTACCTATTATATACCGGTAATTTATATAGCCAGTCCTCTTCTGTTGGCTTCTTTTGTAATTTACATTTTTGTGTGTAACACAATCTTGCTGAGCTTATCATATAGCATAGTACTTTAGAATGCTCCCCCCCCCCCCAGTAATTGAGTCTAACACATCTAACATGTTTAATAGCTACATCTCCGGTAGCATGGGGAAGTTCATGTTCAGTGTTTCCATTATTACTTTGTGAATTTGTTTCCAAAATTTAGCTACTTTAGTACATTTTTACAACATGTGGAAACGTGTACCCTTACATTCCTTACACTTCCAAATCTTAACAAAATTTCATTTCTCTTAATTCCCTCAGGGCCAGATTATCCATATCTTTTTGCATTTCAGTATTCATAAGATATGAAGTTGTCTACAGTATCAGAGCCTTTTCATTCACCTGTTTCATCTCCACAGACACTTGAGGCAATGCATCTTCTAA
>NC_056523.1:253255855-253258308 GCF_019175285.1 Sceloporus undulatus
ACGCCACCACCGTGTGAGGGAAAGTGTTCCACTGTTACTATCAGGACATCCTTCCTAATGTTGAGATAGAATCTCCTTTCCTGTATTTGTTCCCTCTACATACTGATATTCCAGATTAATATGGCTATGACTTTGGCCCAGTACAGACAGGCCAAAATAAATCTGCTTCGGGTCACTTTGTAGGTATGCTGTTTAAATGATGCATGTGTCCTAAGAGTCCGGAAGCCGCGCCAAAGCCACGCTCCAGTCCAGACTCTTAGGATGCATGCATCATTTAAACAGCATACCTCCAAAGCAACCCGAAGCAGCTTTATTCTGGCCTGTCTATACGGGCCCTTTGAATTCTAAACTAAGGCTGTTTGCACTTTGGACATAAAGCCTGAACTCTCCCTGGAAGCCAGATGATTAAATTGGGGCTGTCGTACTTTGGCCATATCATAAGACGGCAGTAGAAAAAGAGGAAGACTGAATGCCAGATGGTTAGACCTAATAATTAAAGTCACAGGCCTTTATCTCCAGGAGCTGTGCAGAGCAGTTGAGGATAGAGAGACTTGGAGATGTCTCATCCCCAGGGTTGCCATGAGTTAAGGTTGACTCAAAGGCAGTTAACAACAACAACAATATAGTAAGGAGTAATCAATGTACTGCAAAAAACATAGTATAGAATAATATGAAATGGTAAATCAAATAAACCATAAACAGTAAACATCAAATGTATACAAAACATAGATAAATTGTGTGTACAAGACAGGAAAACAGCAACAGTCAACAACAAAATGTATGCAGGACTTCCCAGTTATACCCTGTTTCAAAACGCATTCTTCAGTAAACTTGCCATTACACTGCTAATCATGAGGAAAACTTGTTGGCTGCAGTAAAACATTAAATGTCATGGATAAAAGGCCAGTGATTAATTGTCCTAAGGACTTGCAAAAATACGAATCTCCTACAATATGGATAACTTTATTATCCGAAAAAGAAAATCATGGGATTGGCTGTCTCACCTTGGCTTTGTGCCACAAAGAAAGAAAAAAAGAAAAGGAGGAAAGAGAAGGAAAAGCTTGTGTCAAACTCTTGATCTGTTTATCTCTGAGTCCTCTATTAACTGTCAACAGATTTAAGAAAATAACTTACTGACAATAGTGCCGGATTCCAAACAGCCAACTTAACTTGATCTGGATGAATGTCTAGAGGGGGAAATACAGCAGATCATTTATTTTTTCTGGATGACTTCCATATACTAGAACCCTTTTCTCCAGATCTGTAATACATTGTGCTTTCTTTCCTTGCAGGTAGTTGATTGTGGTCTTTTTGTCTCTGCTACTCCCTGACTGCCTGCGGACTGCCAGTGAGCAAACATTGGGGTCCTCCAGTGAGCTGCTGTCTGCCCAGCTAACTCTGGAATCCGTAGAGTACACATCTTCCTTACTACCCTGAGTTGCTCTGCCAACTTCAAAGGGTTATACCCTTCCTCACACAGTTTGGGAGGCCCATGCTGAAATGCTGAAGTGTTCCCAGGGTTCCATCTTTTAATAAGAGATGCACAAGAACTATAGAAATTTAAAGGTTATGAACTCTAGCAAAATGTGCTGGCCAATTTGGATTGACTGAAATTAAATGAATTGGAACTGGCAGGTTTCCTGACATGTCCTTTCTGCAATTAAGATATGCATTTGTTTCAACATACACTTGTTTAAAAAGGCAAAAGCTTGTCTCAGAGCCATACAGATGGAGCCTTCCCCTCCTCCCATAAGAAATATATATCATCTTGAATTATGTAGCTTTTAATGGGTTAGAATATATGGAATCCATATGATTTTTCCACCAAAAAAAGAGTTAGTGCATGTTGAATCTCACTTGTCCCCAATGCTCAGGACCAGAAGTGTTTGGGATTTTGGATTTAAAAAAAAAAATTATTTTGGAATACCAGTATTTTCATATACAAATATAATGCAATATCTTGGAATCATAGAATCATAAATACAAGTCTAAACACAAAAATTATTTATGTTTCACATACACTTTATGCATATAGCCTGAAGGTACTTTTAAATACAATATTTTAAAATAATTTTGTGCATGAAACAAAGTTTGTATACGATGAACCATCAGGAAATAAAAGTGTCACTATATCAGCCACATGAAAAAAGGTTTGGTTTTTGGAATATTTGGGATTTCAGAAATTCAAATAAGGTAGACTCAACCTGTTATTCTTTTAATTTTTAATACTCTGTTTTGATCAGTTTTAAAGGTCCAGCAAGAAATGACCAAAATATGGTGTTCCACTAGTATTAATGGCTTCATAGTTCTGAGCTGGATTATCTCAGTCTTGACATAGATCAGAAACTGTTACATGGAGCCCATGCACACTACAAAATTATAGCGCTGTTATTCTGCTTTAACTGTTATGGTTCTGTCATATGGAATCATGGGATTGGCAATTTACTGTTTTT
>NC_056523.1:253258408-253260256 GCF_019175285.1 Sceloporus undulatus
AGTAGTAGTAGTAGTAGTAATAAAAGTACAAATCCCCAGGAGTCCATAGGCAGGAGCCTGGGCACTTAAATAGGCGTCAGTCTAGAGAAGAAATAATAAAGATGATGGCGATGCAGAGGATGCCCCAAAGGGCTCCTCCTCAGCACCCCGCAAAGGTTGAGCCAGGGCAGGCTTCTTGAGGAGGAGGAGGAGGAGGTTGGAGGCCTGCAGGGAGTTAAACCTTTGCCTCGCCTAGGAAACCCCACCTCCATCCAGCCTGCCTATGAAGCAGGGAGGCGCCTCAGCACTAGGCCCTGCTGCATTGGCCTCCCTCCCTGAGCCTGAGCCTGAGGTTTCCAGTTAAGGCGAGGGTGAGTCTCCTCTGTCCTCAGATCAGAAAGGGCTAAGGCTGTGGCTGTTGTGTGCTTTGGGAGCCCTTTCACAGGCTTATCACGGGGCTTTCCTGGCATGGTTCTTCAGAGGGAGGGTCGTTTGTTTTCACTTCGTCGTGGAGGACTAGGTCCCAAACACACTGCAGAAATAATCCCAGTTCGAGCCCGCTTTGACTGCCCTGGATCAATGCTAGGGGATTCTGGGAACTGTAGTTTTGTGAGACATTTAGCCCTTCTCTGGCAGAGAGCGTGCGCTCTGGAGCCACAACTACAACTCCCAGGATTCCCTAGCACTGAGCCAAGGCAGTTAGTCTCAAACTGGATTGTTTCTGCAGTGGCGGGATGTTTGGGAGAAGGCGGGATTTAATAAAATGAATGAAATAAAAAGGGCTTTTGGGGGGGAGCGTCGGGTGAGGAGAGAGCAAGAGAAGACGCCCCTTCCCCTCAGCCCCGCCATAGAAGCTTCCCGCGCTTAACACTGAAAGGCGCCTCCTTAAGCCCCTCCTCAACCTTCCTGCCTTCAGTTGCTTTGGACTCAGTCTCCCAGGGGCCCCAGCCATTGGCGCCAAGGACGAGGCATTCTGGGAGATGAAGTCCAAAACAAGCAAAGGCGCCAAGTTTAAGAGCCACTGCTAGTGACTGAGGGGGGGAATGAAAAGGAAGGATGGGGCCATCATGGGGGAAACCCCTGCCTTACACGCACACACACACACACACCTCCCGTGCCTTTTCACACAGTTGTAGCCAAGTACAATGACACCCTAAAGCACCACACTGCCCTTTATGGGGCCAATCGAAATGCACACTGTTGTGTATTTTGGTTAGTCCTACAGAAGAATCACTTGTGTGTACACACACAATTGGCCCTCCATGCAAACACTTGTGTGTTTTGGTTGGTCCCATAGAAGTGCCACTTGTATTGTGTACACACACAGTTGGCCCTCTACACAGACACTATTGTGTCTTTTGGTTGGTCCTATAGAAAGATCACTTGTGTACACACACACACACACACAGTTGGCCTTCCACATGGACACTTGTGTATTTTGGTTGGTCCTATAGAAGTATCACTGTTTTGTGGATTTTGGACATTGTTGTACTTTGCTGATTGCTCTTGTAGCACTTTTGAGACTAACTGAAAGAAAGAAGTTGGCAGCATGAGCTTTCCTAGACTTAAGTCTACTTCCTCAGATGCTTTTAGTGGAGTGGAAGCCAGGGACAGACATATACATGCCATAGCTATGTGAGAATGTTTATTCAAATTCAAAATCCTTTGGTGTATGGCTTCCACTCCACCAAAAGCATCTGAGGAAGTAGACTGAAGTCTATGAATGCTTATGCTGCCAACTTCTTTCTTTCAGTTAGTCTCAAAGTTCCTACAAGATCTCTCTACATACTGATTCTATAGACTAACATGGCTATATCTTTGAATTGTACTTTGCTGTATGGCCAACACAGCTAACTCTGTGTGTGTGTG
>NC_056523.1:253260356-253264637 GCF_019175285.1 Sceloporus undulatus
CAGCTGAGTATGGTTAGACTCTTCCTTCCAGTGGGGCACCTTGATTTCATAGGGTTCTGACTTCAAATAATAGTTTGGGGTACATTCATCCAAACACAACTTGACCTTCATGATCCGTGTGACTTTTACAGGTATACTCAACAGGAGCAGAAGAATTAGAGGAAGGGCTAATCACTTTTCCACCTCTACCCATGTTCTCATTGTATCACAAAAAAAACTGTCTGAAGGGGACACACACAAACTCACACACACACTTGCATTCACTCATTTTGGTTTATGCACCCTGTAGACTATGAAGCAAATAGAGTGACTTATCCCTTCCGAAATACCATTTGACCATCAAGAATTTGCAGAGACAATCTTTCATAGGCCTAGTACAAGACTACAGCTGTACCTTCAGCTAACCTTTAGGCAAAGTCCCAATTAATGTTGATTTTAGAACTCAAAAGAACACAATTTGTAGAATGGAAATTTGAAAGGTTAAAATATTCAGAATATGAACTTTTCTTCTCGGTCATCCAACAATGGCCATCGGCTGCTATGCTTAATCCATATGTTCACATTCTTTCTCATTTAGATCCCTATCTCAGCATATATCACTTTTCAAAAATCAATATGACTCTCTAAGCTCAGCAAAAATATAGCAGTGGAACAAGAAGGAAGCTAGGGGCAGAAATGAATAGGAACTGGAAGTGCTGCATGCAAATTGGAATACTCTCACAGCTCTTCCCCTCATCTTTCTTGTTTCTTAAGCCCCTGGAGTAAGATAAACAACAAGAAGTTGCAATTCTGAAGAAATGGCTACAATGCCTGTTGAATTATAGACAGAAAATGTGCTAATTTTATCTTGCTTTTAGAAAGCTTACTGAACATACAAGTAAGTCTTAGGCAGTTTCCTCAACATGTACTAGATTAGTGCTGACACACACACTAAGTTGATTTATTCTCACCTGTATGTAATATTTTCATAGTAGTTGTATGTATGATTTTGGAAATCAGTGTATTAATACAAGCCACAGCATTATGTGATGCCTTGTGAACAATTTAATATTTTAGGGCTTAGATTACCACACTGCATATAATGAAATCCCACTAACTGCAGTTTCTGTAGATGGGTTTTTATTGGCTTTGTTCAAAACAGTTTTTTATTAGACTTAGTGGTGTTATATTCTCTCTCTTTTTCTCTTAGAGTTTGCTCAGAGCTATGAGTACAACTGCTTATTGTAATAAATTCCTTTTCCAATTGTAAATGTAGAACCACATCACATTATGATTATAAATTTAAGTCAGCTAACTTAAACCCTTTAGCAGTGTAACTGTAACCTTATAGTTACAGGGTATGGCCTCACTAAATGTTGAAGAGATGCCTGGTGGTGCAGTGGTTAAATGCCTGTAATGCCT
The DNA here is from genome assembly GCF_019175285.1 of Sceloporus undulatus. NCBI lineage: Eukaryota > Metazoa > Chordata > Lepidosauria > Squamata > Phrynosomatidae > Sceloporus > Sceloporus undulatus. The sequence continues at coordinate 253,261,758 of NC_056523.1, forward strand.
GTACTGCAGCCAGTCACTCACATGCCACAAGGCTGTGAGTTCAGTTCCAGCCAGGGGCTCAGGGTTGACTCAGCCTGCCATCCTTTCTGTAGGTCACTAAAATGAGTACCCAGCTTGTTGGGAGCAATTACGTTTAAGTTGGAAACCAGTTAGGGAGTGCTTACGTGCACTGATAAGCAGTATAGAAATGTACTTGCTATTGCTGGTTCTCAGATCACGTGGTTCAAGTAATGGTATATGCTGTGTTGTTGAAATGATGATGAGGTGATCAGGAGGCAAGAGTTATTTTGTATCACAACCAGTGACTTGTAGCATTTAGATTTTTTAAAAAGTAAATTATTTGCATTTTGAGAAAGAGGTTATTAAAGAGTTATTTCTAAAATGGTAACAATGGGCCCATACAGACAGGCCAAAATAAAGCTGCTTCAGGCCAGTTTGGATGTATGTTGTTTAAATGATGCATGCATCCTATGTGTCCAGAAGCCACACCAAAGCCATGCTCCAGTCCAAAGGACTGGAGTGTGGCTTTGGCCTGGCTTCTGGATTCAGGACGCATGCATCATTTAAGCAGCATACAGCCAAACTGACCTGAAGCAGCTTTATTTTGGCCTGTCTGTATGGGGCCAATGATATTAACTAACTATGGCTGAGGTCCTGCAGCATGTAAAGCACAAAGTTCTTGCCAGATGAAACTCTGCTCTGTCTCCTCTGCCCTACATTCAGGATTCATCATTTCTCCCTATTTATTACCCAGGGAAGGGAAGAGAGGGTGAGAAGTATCTGGCTATGTTGTGACAGCTGGAGCCATATCAAAGAAAGGTCCTCCAGGAACTCCTAAGGGTCCTCCAAATTGATCCTGGACAATGATGTCATCATTGTGCCAGACATAGCTGAATGCTTCTCAGCTGCCTTTCCCACTCTCCTCAAGCTGTTCAATGTCTAGTTGGTGAAGTTGGGATGACAGGAGAGTGTGTCCAGTGGTTAAGGAGTCATTGTGAGAAGAATGTAGGGGATACCTCCCTTACAACAACCATAGAAAGATATGTGTATGTATAAATTGGATTTATACCCATGTATGTCACCAACTGGATACCAAAAGAATTACATTGGCTGTCAAGACATTCCCATTCTGAATTCAAGGTGCTGGTAATGGCATGTAAAGCTTAAAATGCCCTTGGACCTTGACACTTGGAGGAGCAGTGCTCCATATATGTGGCTAAGATCAGCTGGAGGGGCCCTCCTTTGTTTCCTACCAGTGAGAACAACACACTGGGTGGGGATATGGAGGAGGGATTCCTCTGCTTTTGAACCCCTTTGGAAACCCATTTGGCACCAATGATGGGTTTCATTCCTCCAACAAATTAAAACACAGTTTTCTATTAACACCTGGGGAGGGGGTCACTGAGTTGATTAAAATTTGTACATGTACAGGGTTTAATGTGATTTAATGTCTAAACAATTATATGGTTTTCAATGTTGTTTAAATTTTAGATTGTTCAAAATTGTATGGAATAATTGTAAGCTGCCTAGAATCCAGTGGGGTATAAATAATGTAATTTAATAATTTCAATACTTTCCAACTTTCAAAGCTTTGATTTTACTGTATTACTATACCATTGTTGGTGCAAATACAGTGAAAATGTTTGCAACAGCTCTTTATCTCTTTAACACTTTTTCAATTGTTTATTGCCAGTTCTACAGTTTTATTGCTAGAAGGGGAGTAAAATATTTACATGTGGGACCATAAGACACTGAGTATTGTAGCAGTGTTAACGTGAAGTTGCAATCTGTACTCTCTAAAGACTCTTGGTTTAATAAATTAGCTTTTATCTTTCTCTTTAGTTGATATATTCAGTGTTATCAGACATGACCTAGAAACCACTGAGTTAAAAAAAAAGGAGGGGTGGGAGAGAGAAGAGAAAATGGAAGAAAACATAATTAAAACAAAGTTTGCATGGCTGGACAGTATCTTGCTACATGGCACCCTCTACTGACAATGATAAATATATATGAAGTTAATTCAGATTATCTGAAAAGGAAAGTGGAATTGAATAACATCCATCTATAAACTAATTTATTTTATATTAAAAAAGTTTAAATAAAGCTTGCATAATAAACACTGGGGTGAATTGCTTCTTTTCCTCAGTATTGAACTGTGCCAAACATGCTCATATTTTAGAATTTAATTTACAATTATTGGCCATAGATAGAGAAATAAGCATAATCAGGAAAAAAAAAAAGCCATTTTGATTCTGAGACAAATTAATCAAGTAGAGTTGAACTCACAAAAAACTATGTTTTCTTTGTGTTACCTTGAGCTACTTTTATGTTGGGGCTGGGTGAGTGATACAGCTACAGATCAATACAGTCCTGCAATATAATAGATCCATATACCATCAAAAATTCTAAATGTCCTTCCCTAAACTGCAAATTCCAAGATCCCATGGGATGCTGCCACGGGATATAAAGTGCAATCATAGCAATATCCCTGCATACTTTGAAAGGTCTCCTAGTCCCTATATTGGTACAAGGGAACTTTGAAAAATCCAATAGCAAGAAGAAAATCTACTGGTGGCATTTGCAGAGATTTACAAAGGAGAGAAGTTAGTCTGTCCCTGAACCGTGACAAATACCTAGAAATAATACATCTTTTCTTGGCAGCATTGGATCTTTTTCTGACATAAAATACATTTCTGGATACATATGTGTTCTCTTTTCTTTAAATGATATCTGGACTAATTTAAAATAAACCTTGTTTTGTTTTATTTTCCCCTTAAAAGCCTATATTACCATACACCCATGGCTGTGTATGCATAGCAGTGAAATTATTTGCTTCTCTGAAGAAGACGAAAGAGACAAAATACAGTGCACCCTTTTTTT
>NC_056523.1:253264737-253268057 GCF_019175285.1 Sceloporus undulatus
GTATTTGATCATTCTTGGCTCCAGGAAAGTGATGCCCTTGATTACTTCTATTTCTAAAAGTGTTCTCCTGTTGAGCCACTGTGGCCCAAAACCCAGGAAGGAGCAGGTCTGTTGGCCCTTTAACAAACGCAGACAAACAGTCCACCAGGGATCCCTGTTACTGGCCAACTGAAAGGCACAAGGTGCTTGTTGCAAGCTCACAGTAGAAGGTTATAAACTCACACTGCCAACATAGATACACTCGTCCCTCCGTATTTGCAGCTATGACATTTATGGATTTGATTGATACGTTTTCCCTAGGAATATCCAGGTCCTCCTCTGCGACTCTATGGATCAACTTTAACTAAATGTTGCACTGAAAGACCTAGAGAGAAGAACGGACCCCTATGCCTTTGTAGCTCCTCCAGAGCAGTTCTATGGCCAATGTCTGTCGGAGGTTGGCTGCAGACTTACACTGGAGGACCTAGATTTTGCTAGAGAGCTGTCCTTCTCTCAGGTAATAACATGGTGTTTTTGTTGTTTGTGGTTTTTGCATATTCACGGGGCTCTTGTGCCCCTCACCCCAGCGAATGTGGAGGGACAAGCGTAGAAGGCGAAGGGCTGCAGCTGGCACTACCTCCTGACTGACCAGGCTGGTTAAGTCAGGTGGGGCTTTGTGCTACAACTGAACAGCTCAAGGCCATGCATTCTTGGTAGGCTTCTCTTACAAGAGTCCTGCCAAATGTGCTACAGTGAGAGAGCCAGCATGGCGGTTTGAATGCTGGACTATGACCCTGGAGACCAGGATTTGAATCCCACTGGGTGACCTTGGGCAAGTCATATTATCTCAGCCCCAGATGAGAGCAAAGGCAAACACTGTCTGAACCAATCTTTCCCTTAAAATCCCATGATAAGGTCAACCTTTGTTGTTGTTACTGTGTGCCTTCAAGTCATTTCTGACTTACAGCAACCCTAAGGTGAACCCTAAGGTTTTCTGGGGCTGGAGTGTGTGACTCACCCAAGGCCATGCCAAGTGGAGAATTGCACCCTGACCTCCAAAGTCCTAGAATTCAAATGTTAGTCTGTAGAATCAGTACGCAGAGAGATCCTGTAGCACCTTTGAGACTCACTGAAAGAAAAGTTGGGAAGATGAGCTACAGGGCCCAAACTGACAGGCCAAAATAAACCTGCATCTGGTCACTTTGGAGGTATGCTGTTTAAATGATGCATGCATCCCAAGAGGCCAGAAGCCATGTCAAAGCCACGCTCCAGTCCTAAGGACTGCAGAGCAGCTTTGGCACAGCTTCTGGCCTCTTAAGAGGTATGTGTCATTTAAACAGCATACCTCCAAAGTGAACCAAAGCAACTTTATTTTTTATTTATCTGTTCAAGCTCTATGGTCTCCTTCCTCAGATGCTTTCTGCAGAGCCCCAGTGCTACAGTCAGAGCACTGCACCACACTGACTGTCAGGGTCACCTTAACTCGAAAAATACTTGAAGGCATACAGCACCATGTCACACTGAAATACAGTAATGAGTCCAAAGGCACAAACATGGGTAACCACCCTACACTGAATCAGAGACCAATGATCTGCTTAGCTCAGAATTATCTACACTGATTGGAAGGAGCTCTGTCCTTGCTTGACAGAAGTCTTTTCCAGATCTGTTTCAATGTATGAGCCCATAATCGAATGGGTGCAAAACAACTACTGTACAATACTGATGAGCTATAGCTCCTCTCCATCATGAGTGAGGGTTTGATTCTGGGTCTCCTCCATTCTAGTGCTTTATGATAAATGACAAACTTCTGTGGATTACTGTATACTCCTTTTCATCTGATGAATAAGAAGCATCTTGCATTTCACCACCCAGATATCATATTATAGGCACACAAATGTGCCTGTGGCAAGGGAAACTGGACCCCATCCCACAGAAAGCACTCGCAGGGCCCTCACGTCATGAAAGAGCTCCATGCTGTAGGTGTTGCCGGTATCAGCAAAAGAGAGCATGTTTGTCTCCAGGAACTGGATGTGCTGGTATTGCTGGTAGATCCAAGTCAAGCTGGCATTGCACTGTTCCGTGGCCCTGGGCTGCCTGAGCCACTTGTACTGGTAGGGTGTCAGCACAGGCAAGTGAGTGCATAGCAGGTCACAAGCAATACATCTGGTGTGCAGTCTTCCTCTCTTTCTAGCTTCTACTTTCCCTAGCATTATTGTCTTTTCTAATGATTAATGCCTTCTCATGATGTGGCCAAAGTATGACAGCCTCAGTTTGATCATCTTGGCTTCCTGGGAGATGTCAGGTTTAATCTGCTGAAGAACCCATTTGTTTGACTTCCTGGCTGTCTGCAGTATCCTTAGCACTCTTGCCCAGCACCATACCTCAAATGAGTTTTCTTTTTGTCTTCTTTCTTTACCGTTCAGCTCTCACATCCTTACATGGTGATGGGGAATGCAGTGGCTTGGATGATTCTAACCTTAGTGCTCTGTTGCATATCTTTACTCTTTAGGATCTTCTCTTGTTCTTTCTTCTCTGTCCTTCTCGTTTCTAGTTTTCTTATTTCTGACTGCAGTCTCCGTCCTGATCAGTGTCTGATCCAAGATATGGGAACTCTTTCACTATTTAAATTTCCTCTTTGTAGTCCCTCCTTGGTCATTATTTTTTGTTTTCTTTGTGTTCAGCATTAGGCCTGCCTTTGCCCTTTCTTCTCTGTCCTTCCTTAGTAATCTGAGTATACATTTAAAGGGTGTAAAAAACCACGTCTCTTGCTCTTCTACCACACCAGCTTGTGTTGCCCACAGCCAGTCACCCCTGGCAAACAATCAGGGCAGAAAGACTATGGCTAAGCATTGATGGCTGGGACCCAACTGTGTAGTCCAACATAGCAGAGACTGCAGAACATGTGACGTCGAAGGCCTTCATGGCCGGCATCCATAGTTGTTTGTGGGTTTTTTGGGCTATGTGGCCATGTTCTAGAAGAGTTTGACAGATGCTGGTGAAACATCAGGAACAAACTCTTCCAGAACATGGCCACATAGACCGAATAACACACAAAAAAAACCACAGAACATCTTTACGGCCTAGAATAGTGGTCCCCAAACTGTGCCCTTTAAGACATTTTGGACATCAGCTCCCAGAAGCCTCAGCCATGTTGGCTAATAGTCTGGGATTCTGGGAGCTGAAGTCCAAAATCCCTTAGAGACGAACACAATTTGGGGACCACTGAGGGCAGGGAACCGTCTATTATCCCCTCTGTTGTAAGCTGCCCAGATTCCCAGTGATTAGGCGGCATATAAATAAATCCTATTATTATTATTAGACGGAAAAGCTTATACTCAGAA
>NC_056523.1:253268157-253274644 GCF_019175285.1 Sceloporus undulatus
AACCCTAGCACATACTCCTTATGTCAAAATGGCAGCGCCCTGTACAGATGGGCACCACCATTTTGATGTGACAGCTGTGCTATGTCCAAATGGCGCAGCACGGGCGTGATGTGTTCGTGCCGCTACAGGGTGCATAGGACGCCCTATTTGCAGCACCGGAAGGAGCTCCGAAATGGAGTTCCTTCCTGGGGAGCGCCTCGTTCTCACAGCCACCAAACAGCTGTCTTTTTCTCCCCAGGGGCTTTCTAGAAGAAGGAAGGCCATCTGGAAACTGTAGCCCAATCATCTTTAAAAGAAAAGAAAAGAAAAGAAAAATATTACACATTGAGGTTGAAGGCATTCATGGCCGACATCCATAGTTTTTTGTGGGTTTTTCAGGCAATGTGGCCATGTTCTAGGAGAGTTTATTCCTGATGTTTCGCCAGCATCTGTGACTGGCATCTTCAAAGAAGATTTCTCTGATGATGCCAGCCATAGATGCTGGTGAAACATCAGGAATAAACTCTTCTAGAACATGGCCACATAGCCCGAAAAACCCACAAAAAAACTATATTACACAATTCTTCATGAACTGTGTGTCTTACAGAGAATGAAATATAATTCCTTCCTACCAAGCCAGTTTTCCTGGTTGTAGAATGGACGTCTTTGATTCATTGTTTCCAAGCTCTACTTTGTTTCAACAGGGGGAAAAAATCCCTAACAAGGCTGTAGTGAAGTGGCTGGGGGCTTCCATGGCAGTGAGGCAGGAATGGACTCTGAGGTCTAATCTGCACTGCAGAAATAATGCAGTTTGACTGCCATGGCTCCATCCTATGGAAATCTGAAATTTGTAGTTTTGAAGGATATTTAACCTACTCTGATAGAGAGATCTGGTGTCACAACAAACTGCAAGTCCCAGGATTCCATAGGTTAGAACCATGGCAGTTAAAGTGGTCTCAAAGTTCATTATTTCAGCAGTGCAGAGTAGTATGCCCAAACAGAGTCATGGTCTTCAATTACTCATTTAAAATTCAAACTGAAACCTAGAGTGATTTCACTATCAGTCAACATTGTCTGAAATTCCCTGGCCATTAGAATTCCCATCTAAACATTTCTGATTCTATTCATTGGAATTTCTGAGAGATTAGAAGTTAAGTATCAACAATTCTATGTTGAATTGTACAGGTTGTGCACTCTGCGTTCATGACCACTGGCTCAGTGGTTAGCTTCAGCAATTCCATGTAGTATTATGTGAACACAAAGATGTGCCAAACTTGAGTGATGTTGCAAAACAGATGGTATTTTAAATTCCACCTAAAGCATTTGCTATGTAAAGCATGTACATATATGATAAATACATTTAAATGGATGTTTTGAGAGAAGAGTCATGTTTATATATGTATTTAAAATGTATTTTGGTTTTTTTAAAAAAATATTTTTAAAAAAACTAGAATGGAATAGATTTATGGGTAAAAACTTGTGAAAATAACCCTGGATCTAAAATAGATTGCCATGGTATCAACAATAATCAGAAATCATTTTTTAGGAAAGAGGAAAATCTTGTGCCAATCTTACAGCCAAGCTTGTGTATCAGTGTGTTAGTAGAGTGAGTAAACTGGCACAAAGAGTTCTTTATTTTACCATTTGTGCCCTCTGCCCTAATTTTAACAAAACACTTCATTTCATCTAATTGGTCTCCCTACAAAATTACACAGCACTGCTTCTCCTAGTGTTGTTTTTCTGGGTTAGACAGGAGAGTGGTTCAGTTAAGCCACAGCAAGGTGACAATGGCTATTAGCTGGACTACAGACCAACAGGGAAGTTGTCTAGATGTGCCAACAATGTTATCACAAGTCAGAACCTGAACTGCAAGGGAACTCCATGGTGTTGACTTTGCAAACCTCCATAAATATGGCTTGATTTTGGTGCAATTTAAAGCTTGCTCCTCATGGGATATGCTGCTTGCATAAAGTGAGCTCACCACAAACAAGGAGCCAAAGCACTGTTGCATGTCCAGATAGATTAGGTATTTGTCTGGTCTTTAAACACACTTCATTATGTTTTGGATTGGAGCCGTTAGGCAAGGCTTATCTCCTCTAGCTATGTCTGGGCAATCTCTCTATTCTCAAGGGATATAATAGGATCTCTACTGGGCTGGGAGGAGGGAGAATTACTTCATGGAATACAACATGTTGTTATGAGGTACCAGCTGAACATGTTTTATTTATTTTTACAGTAGTTTATCTGCCCTATATCTTCATAGCATTTCTTAAAAGAAAAGGAAATTATCCTAATGCCCTCTCCCTTTTCCCTCTTTAATGGAGGGATAATGACACAATAGACTGCATCATTAGACAATGACTGGCTTGGACTAAGCTGTTTATCTGGTGGCACGAGTGCTTTTAGGATTGCTTCCAAAAGTTGTAATGTTGAAGTGATTCTAATATAACTTTAAGACATGGAGGGAGCTAATTAAGACTAATGCTCCTTACCATTACTATTGCCTTATGGAGACAGGGATGTGTCTTTCTAAAACCCATAAACCATTGACTCAAATTATGAAAATATTAAAATATATGGTGTAGAAAATGTGTACCAATAAAGACGAATACTTTAATCTAAAAAATGGGCATGGAGTGCTAAATCGGAATATCCATGTGGATTAATTGTTTTGTCCATGAAGTTTTGAACTGTGTGTAGAACATGTTTAGGAAAGGAAATAATGGTGCTTTACAGACCACCCAAAAAGGACGGTCTGCCGGCGCCATCATTTGCTGCGCGGAGGAGCCCCAGTGGCCAAACCATGCGACTGCTCCACGCAACAAAATAGAAGCTGCAAAATGCATCTTCTTCTTGCAGCGCCCTTATGATGCCACAAGGCGCCAATGGCGCACTTGCAGTGTCATAATGGCACCGAGACGTGTGGACGCTAAGCGTCCGCTATGTCAAAGTGTCAGTGCCCATGTTGAACAGGCACTGCCATTTTGTACATGCTCGGCACATACTAGGGTTAGGGGCATCAGGAAAGGACGCCCCTTTCTAACCCTAGTATGTGCCACGCATGTACTTTCTGCCCGTGCGGAACGGGCCAATAATAATTTTTTAGCCTAAGTGCTAAAAACGATTTTTCTGCACTTTCAGAGAGGCAGCTTCTTCTGTGCAGCCCAATAACTACTGTTTGAATTTCCCTCTATGGTGGAAATGTCATGTCTACATACTCTTTGCCATGTAGTTATGGTTGCCATTTGTCCCAGAAAACCTGGAAAATCCTGGAGTGAAAAAAAAATGTCCTGGCTGGCTGGGCCAGTTGAAACAGTAAATCTCCTTCATTGCAGGCAGATGGGTAGGTTAAAACATGGCAGTGGCAATGAAGCAGGAACTTATGCAAGAAGCCTTTCCCACCCCCCACCCCCACCTTGCAGGCTCCAGTTGCTACTGCACAGGCATAACATTACCACCTTATTCTTCAGTTCCCTGCCCCCTTCCTACAACAGGCCCAGAAGGTGTGAAAGGAAAGAAGGTGAGCAAAGATGGACTTGTGTTGTGTGGTGATTGTACTGGTGGCTTGAGCCTAGGGCTAGGCAGCATACTGGAACTTCACTTCCAAGAAGTCTTGAAAGACAAAGACAGTCTCTTTCTTGTCTGGGAAAGCTTTGAAGTCTCCCTTTCTTCACACCAGCTAGGAGGAGAACGGGTGTGTGTGTGTGCTCTTAACTTGATACTAGCACTGAGGTTGAAACATAATGGTAGAAAATGTGCAACGATTAATGTGATGAATTTGCATAATATGCCAATTGGTTGCATGGATATGAGGGTCAGAGGAAGATCTTTACTAAGGCTGGTGTGATGCACCTATTTTTTACACAGACTGGTTAGTGAAAGGGAGCACATAAGTTCCTTGTGAGAACAGTGTTAATGGATACTGATCCATTTCCAGTAGTGTTCCCATATGTATGAAAGTAGCCAGATTTTATCCAGGTGCTAGACATTGTACCCACTCCCCATTTCAACCATTTCCTGGCCTGGTTTTTAAGTCATTACAAAAATCCATTAACCGTTCTGTTAAAGAATGACACTCTACTGGGTTTCCAGGCAAAAGAAGTAAATTCCACTTAATTTTTTTCAGACTTGTTGAAAATTGAACTCTGACGATGAGAGAGAGATAAGACAGAAACATGTTGAAATGAAGATGCTTGCTGTCGATATTAAATTTCTGCTTATTGTTGTTGTTGTTACATGCCTTCATGTGAATCTGTAATGGGGGTTTCTTGGCAAAATTTGTTTAGAGGAGATTTGTCATTGCCTACCTCTGAAGTTGAGAGAGTGTCGCTTGCTCAAAGTCATATAGTGGTTTTTTTTGGGGGGGGGGGAGGGTTGCTAGCTAAGTGGTGATTCAAACCCTGTCCTCCTGGATTCCTAGTCAAACACTCAAACCGCTACTGGATCAAAGTACATTTCGGTTAAATAGTGTCAAAAAATAAAGATGAAGTCTTTTTAGAAAGAACTAATTTCACAAGTTCTTGTTCTGGATACACAGTTTAGCTTTTTGAAGCCTTTATAGTGGGCCTTTGCTTTATGTGGGGGATCTGTTCTGGATCCCCCCGTATAAGGCAAATTCCACGTTATGATCAAGCCCCATTGATGTGAATGGGGTGCGCCCCTGCGGCACACACCACGGGCACATGCCACATTTACCATATTAGGGCTCGCTGTCCACATGACCTGAAGTCTGCGTATGGCATGGGTGCGCTGTACTTTTAAATTATACAGACAAAAATTAGACAAAAGTAATTATGTACAATATATTTTATATTTATTAGAATCCCATGCCATTCCCTATTGCAATATAACCCATGGCAGGAAACAAAGCACCTTCTATAACAGTGCATGAAGGGTTTATTTTGAGAATGGAAATAAAATATAAGGGGGTAGGGTTCAGGGAAAACACATGTCTGCCACACTTGCTTTGAGATATATATATATATGAGAGTGATGAACAAACAGAACTTTGTAATACATAATCAAAACATTTCAGTTTCTGACTCCTTCAGTTGCTCACAATAAAAGTGATTTACAACTACATCCAAGGTGAAGTTTAGAATGCTCTATTGTCCGCCCTCTTAAGTGCATGATAATGTTATTTATTATCCTCTAGTTTAAACCATGCAGCATTAAAGTCTTAAGTTTTTGGATCCAGAGATTATCCTATCCATTCTACTTGAAAATAATGCCACCTCAGTCCTTATTACAGACAAATCAGGGATGCTGTGGTGTTTTGAATAAAAATGCATAGCTACTGGTTGCTCAAGCTTCATGATCAAGGTTGCAAACGTGATTCCTGAAGCACATATGCAAGTCTGTAGTTGTTTTCTTCACATACTGAAAATGTCAACCTGTATATTTACAATGAATTGCATAAATAAGACTGGAGGACCAGCAGGTGTCATTTTGTTTAATAGAGTATGTCCTTAAATATTATGGTACAGTAGACCATCCCTACTTGTGTGTGGGGGGAGGGGGTTGGTTGGTTGGTTCCAGTCTCCCTCCCCCAATGGTAGAAAACATGGATGATCACACCCCCATATTATGCATTAACAGCAAAATGCTCATGGATATGTCCATGTGCATGCGCTGCCATTAAATAATGTGGCAATCCAAAGGGGATCAGATCTGCAGTTTGCAGCCCATTGATATGTTGGGTCCACTGTAAGAATCACATCCTTCTGGGATCTAGAACAATCGTGTCAGAACAGATTTTGTTAGCTTTTTTAAAATCATATATCAATACAGTGGTCCCTTGGCTTACGCAGGGGATTTGTTCCAGACCACCCCACCCCGTGTAAGCCAAAAAATGCATAAGCCTGAGTCCCCTTCAATTGAATGGTTCTTGTGCTCGCGGCATGGGAAAGTGTACGCACCACAGGCACATGCGCCATTCACTCTCCCATCATGCAGCTTCAGCATAAGCTGGAAGCCGTGTATGGGGCGTAGATACACTGTATCTACATCTACATCTACATCTACCTCTATCTATTTACATTGATCAATGACATACAGAGAGATAAAAAATTGTAGATATAGATATAGATATGTGTTATTCTTACAGAAAGGAACAGATTTTTCAGACAGGCAGCCATGTTAATATGTTTCAGGGGGAAACAGATTAAGAGTCAGTAATACTTTAAAGACTAATAAATTAAATTAGAAATTAATGGTCATTGCTAGCAGTCAGCCAAGTTTCCAACAGCTTGATGTAGGAATAGAGGTGCTGCTCTTATTCCACAGTCACTTGCCCACTGCCTACATGTTCTTAAAAACAACAACGACAACAACCAGCCATTGATTTGGTCCAGTTTCTTCAGAGAAATGCAAGAAGGAGAAATCACTGCCACACAGGCAGGCAGTGGGAGATGGAGCAAAAAAAAGAAGGCAGCTGTGCAAATGAGAAGGAGACGATGATGATGATGATGATGATGATGATGATGATGATGATGATGATGATGATGAT
>NC_056523.1:253274654-253279036 GCF_019175285.1 Sceloporus undulatus
AATAATAATAATAATACTGTTTATTTATAGCCCGCTTTTCCAGGGAGATCAAAGCGAGTTACAACAGAGGTACTAAACAATGTACAATTTACAACAGTATCTACATTATAAAATCTCAAACAATACGTCAGTATTTAAAAACAAGATAAAAATTACAAACATTAAAACCACAACAATAGCTAGCTCAAAAGTGCTAGTGTAACGAGGAAAGAGCAGATATCACAGCCTAGGGAAAAGCCTATTGGAAGAGGTAGGTCTTCAGCTTCTTCCTAAACAGGTCAAGGGAGGTAACCGAGCGGAGCTCACCAGGAAGAGAGTTCCAAAGCTGCGGGGCCGAGTTGGAAAATGCCCTTTTGCAGTCACGGGTACAGGAAAACCTCAACAATTGCTTCCCAGCCGATCTGAGAGGCGGGCGATTATATGGGGGAGGCGGTCCTCCAAGTACCCTGGCCCAAGCCATTTAGGGCTTTATAGGTAATAACCAACACCTTGTAGTATGGGGGCTTGGAAGCGATGGGCAGCCAATGAAGATTTTGCAGAATAGGTGTTATGTGCGAGTCCTCGGGCATCCAGGACTAACCTAGCTGCCATATCTGCACTAATTGAAGCTTCTGGGTTTGGTAGCAAGGGTTGCCCATGTAGAGCAGCGTTACAGAAGTCCAACCGAGAGTCACCAGAGCATGTACCACGTTCAAAGATCACATGGCCTAGGAAGGTCGCAGCTGGTGTATCACTGGAAGCTGATAACAAGTGCTCCTGACTGTCGCATCCACCTGAAATGTAAGGTGAGCGAAAGAGTCCAGAAGCCACCCCAGACTCAGGGGAAGCGTGACCCCATTCAGGACAGGTGGACAAATCTCCATTCCTGGGCCAGGGGAGCCAATCACAAATACTTCCGTTTTCTCTGGATTCAAGCTGAGTCTCGTTTTCCCTCATCCAGCCCATTACGACTCCAGACAGGCATCTAGAGAAGAGGCCACCCGGTCACTGCACAGTCGGAGACACAGAGAAACAATGGGTGCCACAGCGTACTGATAACACAACGCCCCATGTCCCAGATGACCTCCCAGCGTTTTTTCAGTAAGTGTTAAATAGCATGGGGGACAGAATGGCTCCTTGAGGACACCAGATATAAGTGCCCTCTTATCAGAGCACACGTCCCCAGCTGCACCATCTGGAATCTCCTGGAGGTAGGAACGGAACCACTGGAGCGAGTGCCCCATACCTAATTCCCTCAGGCATTCCAGAAGGATACCATGGTCAATGTACTGAAAGCCGCTGAGATCTCTAAGAGCACAACAGGGACACGCTACCCCTGTCCATGCCTAGAGGAGATCACGACCAGAGCGACCATGGCAGTCTCAGCAACTCAATAGACAGCCCGGAAGCCAGTTTGAAATGGGTCCAGATAATCCGCTTCATCCAAGACCGCCTGAAGCTGGATCGCAACTGCCCTCTCGATCACCTTACCCAAAAATGGAAGCAGCGAAACAGGCCGATAATTATTATGTACCAGGGGGTCGAGGGAGGGCTTTTTTAAAATAGGTTTTACAATGGCCAATTTAAGTTGAGATGGAAATAGCCCATCCATAGGGACAATTGGTGAGCTTTCTTTGAGTCGTTCTTTCAACCAGCTCCAAATGTATTAACATTAGAAAGGTCTATCCCACATTTTATCAGCATGTCCTCAAAAACATTATCAGGACCTTGTCAAAAGCCTTTCTGAAATTAAGGCCCCATACAGACAGGGCAAAATAAAGCTGCTTCAGGTCACTTTGGAGGTATGCTGTTTCAATGATGCATGCATCCTAAGATTCCAGAAGCTGCACCAAATGACTGGATCATGGCTTTGGCACAGCTTCCAAACTCTTAGGATGCATACATCACTGAAACAGCATACCTCCAAAGTGACTCAAAGCAGCTTTATTTTGGCCTGTCTGTATGAGGCCTAAGATACATGCATCCACAGTATTCCTGTGATCCAACAAGCTTGTGACTCTATTTAATAGGACAGCTTATTTTTGAGAAATCTGCTCTGACCTTTGGTCAACACCACAATCTAAATGACTGAAGACTGACTGTTTAATTATCAGCTCTAGAACGTTATCTGATATCAACTTTCCTGGTATCAACTTCAGGCTGACCAGCTTCTAGGCTGCCCACCTTTTGAAGATGAAGACATTTGCATTCCTCCGGTCTACAGAGATCTCATACGTTCTTCAAAAGTCCTCAAATAATATATGCAGAAATTTTGAGATTATACCTGCAAGTCCCTGCACCTTAGGATACAGGTCATCTGACTCTGGAGAATTTAATTCATTTAAAATAATTAGGTGTTCCCGTACCATTTCTTCAACTATGTTTGGTTGAAATTCCTTTTCCACATCATTGATTTTTGTTTCACCAAACTGAGTTTGCATGGCATGGTACAGACCACGCCAAAGCGCCGTGCTGGTGCTAATTTTAGAGTTAGGGACCGCGTGGCAACTGCACAGTTCCTAACACTAAAATGTGCTGGCGGCACAATAATGGCTGTGTCCCATTGTACACTGGCATCGCCATTATGACCTAACGGACACATAGCATTCACACGTCATGCCATGCCAGTTACATCACACCGTGCCATTGTCACACTCGGGGCATCACTCCAGCGGCGCAAAAAGATCCCAAAAAGAAACCAATGATGTCACGTGGTTTGGGGGCTGTGCCGTCCCTCCGTAGTAAAAACAGGCACTGTCAGATTGCCATTTCTCGGTGGCCTGTACTGCACCTATGTTTCATTGAGACTGAAGTAGATGGGAAGACAATATGGCCTGAATCCTATTGTTTTAAACGTAGGCCCATTAAATCAATGGTATTTACCAACATGTTGTTTTAGTGGTGCACTCATTGTAGCAATGGGGATGTATCATTCAGGTATTTTTTTTCAGTGACAATAAATAATAATTTCCGTTAATTTAGAAAATCAACAAAGTAAAGATTTTTTTTTCCATACAAGTTGTTACTGTATTTTTAATAATGGGCGTGGAATTCTGTTGGGAACTTACATCTTTCCTAAGTGGACATAGCATGTGGAAATTAGAATTGTGAAGATGCATAACATTCATATCCATTAGAGGGCTACTTCCAACAGTAACATTTCAAGAGGTAGGAATAACTTCTAATGATATGTGGATCAACTGTGGAATTATTTGGTCCTCTAAAACCACCCAAAGTAGCCCTAGTTCACCCAGTGTAAGTATTCCACTTCTCAAATTTTAGGAAAACCTCACAGAACAAATGATATTCTAGTTTGGGTTATCTGTGCTTCCAATTGTTCTGTTTTTCCTTTCCTCAGATCTCCCCTCTAGCTAGCCTTGGGGCTGTATGCCAAAGTCCATACTCAGACATTTAAGAACAGATGAATACCAGCTGAAAGACAGCTGGGTATTTTGAGAACAATCCCCTCTAACATTAATTATCACTCTCAGTCTGGAGACCTGGCTAAGATTATTTCTACTGTGATGAATGACTATGACTTCCAGGTGACTTCTGGGGACTTTAGTCTTGTGCCACCATATTAACAATGGATTGCAGGCAGCATTCTGTCTTTGGTCCCATCAAATAATTCAATGCATTTGAATGCTAAGACCTTGTTAGAAACTTGTGGATTTTGTGCCGCTTGTCTTCTTTTACATTATTAAAATACCTAATGAGAAGGAACTATCAACATTTTCTTAACTTTCTTAAGTAATATATTTGGATTCAGATCATGAATGAAAATTATATATAGCACATTTAAAGAATCTAGAAATCTTAAGTTAATCTAGGTTCTTATAGATTTGGTTCACTTTTTGTTGCTCTGGTAATAGGTAATTTGTGACAAACAGGTATTGACCTTCTTACTGTTGCAAAGACAATTAATCAATTGTGAAGAAAACTATGACTAAAGTGCTGCAGAAATTACTTAAAATTGCTTAAGTGTCCAGTTTCATAAGTGATAGCAACCCCTTAGTCTCCTCCAATTCATTGTTATTTCCTTTCCTCCTCTATATTTCCCCCCTTTCGCCCTCTTCCTTACCAGGAAGCACAACTTTTCAATCTGTGTGACTTTCTTTTAACTGTTTTAGGACTTTGGAGCCCTGCAGAAGCAAGAAAACATGGCGTTGCCAAAAGAAGAGGAAAGGGGATATGCCAAGCCTTTCTTCAGCTTCATCTCTCCTCATTAGTAAAGATATGACAAATGTGTCATTTAGCGACTGAAAATAGCAATACAGAAAACAGATGGATTTTAATTATCTAAACTGAACCCATTTAAAAAATAACCTCAGCATGCACATAATCTAGGTCCTCTTTGTTTCTATGCAAAGAGGTTTCATACTCTTGGAGCCTTGGCAAAAAGA
>NC_056523.1:253279136-253307453 GCF_019175285.1 Sceloporus undulatus
ACAGGTTCACTTTAATGAAGGAAACAACTTGAAGACACAGAACAACAGCAGCAGCCGCAACAACAATAACAACAGAACATTACCAAACCATAGGGATAATAACTGTGGTTGAAAGTCAATTGACATTCCCATATTGTTACCTTAGGGTCAATTTTTTGTTTTGTGTAAACACCATTTGCAGCAGTAAAAATATCATTCAGTAAAACATAAATGTAGCCTTCCAAGTTAAAAGCCAGGTCTGATCTGGAAGACAGAATATCCATAGAAAAAACAGAATTTAAGGGCCAAAGTAAACATAGCACTCATTGCACAGTGAGGTAATTCATCAGCTCCACAAACCATTTCTGTATTACAAACCTACAAACAGAAGCAGGAAACTGAAGAGTTGAAAGTAATAAAGCAGCCTTCCTTAAGCTTGTGTCCTCCAGTTATCCACTGTCTGGAAAGTGCCAGTTTGGAGAAAAACTGGAGTAAAAGCACAGCATGAGAACAAATGTGCTAATACAAACATCAGCCACTTGTACTGCTCCAGCTGACATTTTGCTTAGAACCTGCTCTGATTATGTTGCTGGCAACTTCTTCTATAATGATTTGAGGCAGTGTATTCCACTACCGGACAGCTCTTACAACCAGGATATACTTCCTAATGTTTAGGAAGGAATCTTTTTTCCTGTAGCGTGAATCTAGTTGGAAGTACAATGAGATCTATATTTTTATACTATATTTTTATGCATGTTTATCACTATGCCCAGAATGCAATGGTATCATTGCAGTTGCACAATATTTGCTGCTGTTATGGAACTGAATTTCTAAACTTAAGACAAGGGAAGGATCCTGTACAGCTTCCCACTGTGCAACTATGTAGTTTCTCTGGGCCTCCCCCCGCCCATTGATGGAGACAATGTGGGCTGTGCAAACGGGATATGCTTGCTCACTGCGCAAAGCATGTGTATATCACCTCTTATTCTACTGCTTGCACATTGGCCAAATCCTGTAGTTGAACTGGTTGAATGGCATTTTTCACTAGTGAAATGTTTTCTTTGGACATAGCCATACATTTTTATTGTATACTGCTTTGATAATATTCCTTTTGTAAGCAACATATACATTTGTAAAGTAAATAAATAAATGATGAAATAATATTCTAAGTGACTCTCAACTATATTTCCTCTGTAAGTGCCAAGATGGATGGTTCCTTGTCCAATTCTGAAAGACATTTGGTACAGCCTAAATAAAGCACAAATACCAAGTAATTTCACATAAGTGATCTTGATCAGTCTAAGAAAAAAATTTTCACCTGCTTTTAAGCTTCCTTTTTCTTCATTGAAAAAACTGAGACAAACTGCAGTAAATACTAGACCACCACCATCATCATGATCACCATCACCATCACAATTGCCATCCTCAATTGTGTAGAATGGGGTGGGAATCACACAGTCCTCTAGAATCTGTTGGACTACAATTTCCAGAATTCCTTTCTACTGGCTCAGATGTCGGAGGAAACTACAGTTCAAACACATATTTCGTCGAAGAATCACCATGATTCTCAACAGACCTAGGAAAGCTGCAGGACTAAGAGAACTTTTACAACCAGACACAACTATCACTACAAAGAAACATCACAATTAAAAAGGAAAATGTTTAAAAACTTACCCTGCTGCTATGAAAGCACCCAGGATTATTGCAAACACACTGATTATAATGCTTGGTGGATAATGTTTCCTGAAAAGACAAAAAGAATATTAAATCTCACTGAGTTTTATAGAGACATTAGAAGAGCCAACAAACTATCTATATGAATGAGGAATATGTATGTCAGAGGGAGGTTTGCAAGACTATTGTTCTGGGCCTTAGTCATTTCCAACTTATGGCAACCCTATCATGGGATTTTCTTGGGCAGTTTTGTTCAAAGAACGTTTGCTTTTGCCTTCCTCTGAGGCTGAGAGACTGTGACCTGCCCAAGGTCACTCAGTGGGTCTCCATGGCTGAACCCTTGTCTCCAGAGTCACAGTCCAATGCTCAAACGGTTACACCATGTTGGCCCGCAGTTTGCAAGATAGTATGCTGTAATGAGATAAAATAATAAGTCTTATTTCTTTTATTTGATCAACTTCTGCAGAGAACATAGTCATAATTTTTATGTGAAAGGATTCAAGTGCTTTTTCTAGGAGAGGGCATGACTCAAGAGAAAGATCATATCAGAAGTCCCAGGTTCAACTCCAACATTTCCAGTTAGGGCTGAAAAATTTCCCAGTTTGAAACCCTGGAGAACAGTTGCTGGTCCAGATACATAATGCTAAACTAGATGGACCACAGTCTGTCTTGGTGTAAAACAACTCAGTATACTGAGTATATTCAACCAAAGCCAGTATTTGGAGCCCTTCGTGATATTTGTTACTTGAGTAATTACTGTGATGGGCATGTAATGCTAACTCACCTGCAAATATTATTCCATTTACTTCCACAAAGAAAGTAACTCCAGATCCACAAAAGGCACTGAGAGTGCAAGTGTGCACTGAAGCACATGAAATCATCAACTATGCAACTATACTCAAATGTAATGCCCTCTGAATTTAATGGAATTTATGCCCATGTAACTGAACAGACCAAAGGTAAGCAATTTTGTGGATGCATATGTATACTGAATCCCCTCCCTCAAATATGGCAGACATACCCATGTCTGTGATATGGTGAGGTTCCTGCTCACTAGCCATTATACAGTGGAACAACAGCAGTGTACTCTCAGGTATGAAGTGGCAGGACTTCTAGATTACCATGGATGAGGACATCATTTGTCACCAAGCCCTTCAGGCTCTTCTGCTCTGACTTTAGCTGCAATTCTTATAGTGATGCATGGAGAAATTTTCCCTAGAAAAACTTATTGTTGGGAACTATCCCTTTTATTATACAAAGTATTTTGGAATGGCTTGTCTTGAATGGGCAAGTAAGATCCATTAGCTTTACAAAAGAACCAAAACGGAAACGATTTGTTGACATGGATCAACAAATTTGCTTGCAGTTTTATGCTCTCTTTGTGATGTGGCTACAAGGACTATCACAATGAGTGCACACACTTCTATATTTACCACAGCAGCAGAGTTTGTTGGCCAATGCAGAGTTTCTTCATGGTGCAGAGGTAAAGAGTGCTGGTAAATGACTTTGACATACCAAGTTGAATGAAACAGACAGTTCTTTGGCTATAAGATTCTAAACGTGTCTGTTTTAAAACTAGCTGAATTTTTTTGCTCTGCACATGGCTAAAGATACATGGCAGTATCTGCTGGACCTTCCTCACTGCCATTACCTTCTCCTTTTGTGTCATGTCTTTTTAGATTGCAAACCTGAGGGCAGGGATCTGTCTAATTAACAATTTGAAGGCTGCTCTGAGAGCATTTCTAAAGAGTGAGCTATAAATACAATAAATAAAACAAAATATTTTTTTAAGAAACTATCTGCCCAATAGTCCTCAATCTTGGGTGCTCAAGTATTGCTGGACCTCAGCTCCCAGAACTCCCATCTAGCATGAGCATGTTCTAAGAGTTATAATTTGGGACCCAAGACTGAGAACCACTGTACTAGTCAACAAGAACTAGCCTTCCATGCATTCTAACCAAATAACACATGAATATTATTTCATCTGATAGCCTGTGATGGTATTTCAAAAATGGGAGACAAATACTCACCCAAGTATAACAACTTCCAGTACTAATGTAAGAGGAATGGTAAACTTCCTAAGAACTGTAAACATTGGCAAGCTGTGTTTTGAAAGAAAGACAGGGAAAGAGAGGTTGAGATTCTTACTGTCATGTCAGTTGCAAACTATTCTGTCTTCATTAGTGATTTCATCCTGAACTTAGACAAGCATTGAGAATGTGCTGGTCCGAATTCTCAGTTCTCTCACAGCCAAATGTCAGTCTGACACCAAAGGGCAATGAGTCAATAGTCAATAAATAGAAAAGTTGGGTGTGAGAATTTTTCAAAATTAAAACTTGGATAATAAGCAATCCTAATAAACATCAGAGAAGCCAATGGGGTAGTTTAGTAGACCTCAACAACCAACAGGGATGAGCAGCATAACCATGTCTATGTTTACTAAGAAGTAACCCTCACTGAACAACTCAGACTTCAGGGCCTGAAAAATCTACATATATTGCTCTCCACTTTCAAGGGCTACAAAAGCAAAAGTAACTGTTTTATATATTATGCTAGGTTATTCTTTCATAGTTCAGTCAGAGGGGGAAATATTCCAAATTCCATTTCAGCCTCTATTTTCCTCATGTTTTCTGCCCCACCCAGCGAATAAACAGCAAGAATCTGTTTGTGTAAAAGTTATTTTCAGGAGGTTTTCTCTAAACTATGAGTCAATATTTCACCCTTGGGCTGACAATTACTTCATCTAGTATCCACAAGCCAGTTTTGTACATGTAGCAATTCAAGCGTGGGACAACATTTAACCCAAACAACAGGGTGACATTCTGTGGCAAATTGCTTCTGAGATGCTCCAGCTTTCTATGCAGTGTTTATATTTGCGATGGGTATGCTATCCAAGTGTGAAATACAACATTCATTCTCAAACCCCTATGCTCTGTGATGAGAGCCTTTGTTGGGTTATGGCTCCCCACTGTGCTAATGGAAGTGATTGCAAGTACACCTCTATCATTCAGTACATACTTACTACAGTATATAACAGGTGACAATGAATTAGCTTATGTCAAACACAACTGCCACATAAAGTGTTGAACCACACTGAGTGCCTGTTCACACAGTTATGTTTTGAATTACATCAACACAAATGCTCATGCAAATAGCCCATTTTAGAAAGAATTCTGGCCAGGTGTTTGCAGTTTCAGTAGCCACCTGCATGGGTATCTGTATCTAAATCCAGGTTAACACTCATTTATTTAAAAAGAAGGAAGAAAACTAAAAATAAAGCAATATACAAGGAGCAAGGTGGAAAGGATATTTTTGTATTTGTCTACGAAGAAAAGATACTTATCCCTCCTGCAAGGAAGCACTGAGCTTGTCAATCCATTTTACGTGCTCAATTTTTCCAAGCAAGGAAAGTATGGTGACAGCATCACACTGATTCAAATTGACATGTAGCTTATAAACTGATTTTATATAATAGGTTGGATCCAGGTTTGACCTTCCACAGATGAAATGGTGCCACTTATAGATAGTGCATCTGTTTGATTCCTGTGGATCCTCCTCCTCCCCTTGAACTACAGTTCACTACCTTTACATCAGGGGGAACCTACACTGTAGAAATAATTTATTTTGACACCACTTTAAGTGCTATCGCTCCAATGAAATCCTGAGATTGGTAGTTTTATGACACCTTAGCCTTCTCTGCCAAAAACTACAAATCCCAGGATTCTGTAGGATGGAGCCATGACAGTTAAAGTGATGTCAAATTGCATTATGTCTACAGTGTAGATACACCCAGAGTCTCCTGATCCCATGTGGTGCACCTTTGGGGTTGGAGTGGTCAAAAGTGGAGGGTGAGGGTGGATAAGAGAACTCAGCTGCTGCCAGTCCAGCTAAAGATGTCTACATTTGGATCCAACCTGCTATAATCTCCAAAGCAATATCTAACAAAGACCAGGTTTTCTCGTTCAAATTTATGTCTAGCACATATCTTGAAAAAGTTACTTTTGAAAATAAAATTCTCAGAATCCCTCAGGCAGCACAGTTTAATCTCAAGGTTAATGAGATTGCTTAATTTTTTTATGGAATGAAACAAAAGTCAAACTTTATAGCAACAGTCTAGCTTTTATTGTACCTTAGCTTGCTTGTGCTTGATAGTCCACTTATGTGATTTCCAACATAAATCAGAGGAAGTGGAAACAGCTGAAATAAAAGGAAGGTATTACTCAAACTGAGACTGTTTTACCCCATACAGTGGTTAATTCATACAACCAACCAGAGTGCTGCATTGCCTGTAAAAACAAACAGACACACACACACCCCTGCCAACTTTATTAATGATTACCACTTTTGACCTTTGTTTGCAATTTCACAGTCAAGTACACTCCCAAGCTCTGACTTACATCAGTAAAAGCATCTTACAAGAACTGACTATTAACTACTGACATTAACACAATTGCACTCTTTAAATATTTAATAGGATGTCAGAGAGAGGAGGCTGCAGGTTTATCCTCTGCTGCCCCAGAGCATCAGATCAGACCTAAAGATTTTAAATTACTGGAGGGCAGATTTTGACTGAACATTAGAAATAATTTATTTTTCCTATTTCTTTTCTTATTCTAAGATGGAGTTCCTGAGAAAATAAGTAAGTTTTCTTTTTTACCTTACAAGAACATCCTGAGTTATTATTTTTGTTTCTACCACAAGATCATACTGCATTAGCCCTGCTGTACTCTGCTCAATATATGGATACTAAATATTCCTACAAGTTGGACATGATGGCTTATGAGGCCCCTTCCAACACTATGATTCTATGGAACTTATCACATGGGAGGCTAAGTGCCTAAATCCCATGTAGAAATGGGACTTAAATCCTGGGGAAATCCCGCAAAAGCAGGATCGTTTTCAGACTCATCAGGGACATTGTGCATTAAGGTAAAAATAACCCACACAGAAAGTGGACAAAATTGGCTGCTTTTTACTTTTGGGAGAATCCCGAAAGTAAAAAGTGTCTGATTTTGTCCCCCTTTCTGTGCAGATTAATGCTCAATGTCCCTGATGTTGTGTGAAAACGATCCCGCTTTTGCAGGATTTGTCCACTTTCTTTGAGTGTTAATGTATGGCGTCATGTGAAAACAATCCTGCTTTTGTGGGATTTCCCCGTTTTAAATCCCGTTTCTGCATGGGATAAACCCCATGTGATAAACTCCTATGATTATATTAATACTGATGACAATTTAAAACAATAATTCAACATGTGGCATACACATTAGGTCCTAGTTAAGCCCAAATCAAAATAGCTAAGATTGTGATAGTGCATGAGTGCAAGATTGCTTAGTCTTCAGGGGTGAAGAGGAGCAAAGGAAATGTGGAGGAGCAAAAGATGGGATCCCTGCTATCTCCACCTGTGATCAGATTGGGAGGAGTTCACAGGAGAAGACATTGTAGGGACTCAGAGGGAAGGTGATGCTTGCCTGCAATTCTCTATGTTCCAGTAGTAGAATTTTGGTGGGCTGCATTAAGACCCATAGTCAGAGGTCTCTGCCCCACTCTCAATGCCAGTCGATAGCCACGATTTTTTAAATAGTTTAACTATAACTTGCCCATTTATTCTAGCATTTTTGTGTCCAGCCCCAGGCCCTTAGTTTTTTCAGCCAATGCTGTTTAGTAAGACTAGGATATTCTATTTCATTTGAGTAGAACCAATCCTTCAACCAGCACAAATGTACTGTGGAAGCAACAAATGATACCCCATGTTCAGCACTATTAAGAAAGATAGCTAACAGAAGGAGAGAATAATGGAGAACCTAGCCTTCTGCAGAAGGGAATTCCACAGAGGACATGGAGAAATTCCTGTCTGTATCCTCATCAAATATGCCTGCGAAGTTGGTGAGTCTGAGAAAAGGCCTTCCCCTAAAGATCATAAAACTCATGCTATTCTTGCTATAGCTTCTGTGTAATTTGATGTATTTTGTTTTATCTATGTATTTTATGATGTTTTTACTGCTGTAATCCTGCTTCGATCCGAAGGGAGAAGTGGGAGATATAAATAAAATTTATTATTATTATTATTATTATTATTATTATTATTATTATTACCATTAATGTTGCGACAAAAATATCTTGAAGTCTTGTTAATATCCTTGTTCATTCTATGATATACAACAAAACATTGGTTCAGATTTTTCATTTTGTAAAATAAAGAGCTATACAGTTGTTCTTACCTTCCTAGGGATACTCTTGTCAAAATCAGGGAAATTAATTGTTTTATTTAATTTTGAAACATACAAGATCAGAATAGTGGTTACCATCTAGTGAAGAAAAAGAAGAAGAAACAATTATAAAAGCAGCAATAAAATGCTATTTCAAATACTGTATACAGCTGGAATGCATATTAGCTAAATCACTGCATAG
The DNA here is from genome assembly GCF_019175285.1 of Sceloporus undulatus. Taxonomy (NCBI): domain Eukaryota; kingdom Metazoa; phylum Chordata; class Lepidosauria; order Squamata; family Phrynosomatidae; genus Sceloporus; species Sceloporus undulatus. The sequence continues at coordinate 253,287,198 of NC_056523.1, forward strand.
CAGGAATGAATTTTCCTTTCAATTATTATTATTATAGTCATTTGTATGTCACTTCTTTCCTGACAATGGGACAAAGAGTGGCTAACAACAAATTTAAAATAATACAAATTAAAAACAATACAAAAGCATTAGACATATAAACATACATTTTAAAATCAATTAAAATAAGTCCAAGCAATCATATTTCCCATCACTATGTATGCATGTAAGAGCTGGACAGTGAAGGAAGTAGTGAGAAAGAAAATAAATTCTTCTGAGATGTGGTGCTGGGGAAGAATGCTAAGGATACCATGGATGGCCTAAAAGACAAACAAAGACGTTTTAGAAGAGATCAAACCTGAACTCTCCTTGGAGGCCAAGGTGACTAAATTGAGGCTGTCATACTTCAGCCATATCCTAAGAAGAGAAAAATCCCCAGAAAAGACAATAATGCTAGGAAAGAAGAGGGCAGCAGAAGGAGAGGAAGACCAAATACCAGGCGGATAGACTCAATCAAGGAGGCCATGGCCCTGAGCCTGCAGGAGCTGAGGAGAGCAGTTGAGGATAGGGGGATCTTGAAGATGTCTTATACACAGAGTTCTCATGAACTGAGGTCAACTCAAAGGGAGTTAAAACATTAAACATTAAAAATATTAAAATACATTAAAAGACTGTATCCCAACCTTGAAAACAGAACCACACAGCATTAAAAATCCAATCCTAGTTAGTTGGTAATACCCTGATGGCACAGAAATATTATGGCTTGCTGTTGGAAGGAGAGCAAGGATGGGGCCATCCTGGCCTCTCTATGAAGGGAGTTCCAAAGTCTGGAAGCAGCCACTGAGAAGGCTGTCTCCTTTGTTCCCACCAAATGAGCCTGGAAATAAACCAATTTCTAAATGTGCTATTCTTCCACAATTAGAAAGTCAAGGTAACATGATTTTTGTCCAGAACACATCTTAGAATATAAGAAAATCTATGTTGGGTCAGAGCAAGGGCCAATCTAATTCAGCATTCAGTTCACAAGCTGTGTATGAGAAGCTCCAAGCAGGACGCAAGCACACCTGCATCATTTGCCAGCAACAAATATACACATGAATATTGTCTCTGAGATATATATTCATAATGATAGACAGTGCCATTCTCTATGAATAAGCCCCATTCTCTTTTAAAGACATCCAAGCTGGTAGTCTCCACTGCATTCTGTGGTGGGGACTATGAACTGGGTAAAGAAGTACTTGCCTAGTAGCAACCAAACATTACTCAGGAATAAGCCATTGGTCTGTATTTTATTCATCTCTAAACAGAGTTCCAACTCATTGACTAAAACCCATTTCTGATCACATGCTATTAATGTCCTTTTATTGTTGAACCTACCTGTCCAATTCCAAGAAACATTGGTGACGGGAATCTAGAAGGAAAGGAAAGCTGTGTCATTTATGTTGCTGTTTTAAAACACAAAATCATATTGCAGGTATTTGAAATAGTACTGAAATTTCTTCAAGAAAAACAAAAGGTACAGTATTTGTTCACTCAAGTCAAAATGTGTGTGTGCACACGCGCATCTGTGCATGCATGCGCACTTTCAAAGTACCTGTCAACTTACGCTGACCCCATGAATTTCATAGGGTTTTCTTAGCAGTTTATCACACGGGACAGATCCCACGCAGAAACTTGATCGGGGGGACCCCCACAAAAGGAGGTTGTTTTTCACACAATGTTCAGGGTTAACTTGAACAGAAATTAGAAATAGCCCACAAAAGTGGTTTGCGGGTAGTTTTTCAGACTACGTTTGTGTCAGTTAGAAATAACATGACATTAATCTGAATGCAAAGTTGATAAAACCCATTCCTTTTTACTTTCAGAACTTCCCAAAAGTAAAAAGAAGTGTGTTTTGTGAACTATGTGTTTGGATTAATGTCATGTTATTTCTCATTGATGCCAACACGTCTGAAAAACAACCAGCAAGAGCGATTTTAAAATCCTATTTCTGCATGGGATTTAACCAATTTGCCTCCGTGTGATAAAATCCTTAGACAAGGAAAGGTGAGATGTAGCTTTGCCAGTTCCTTCCCCTGAAAGAAGGGGCACCCTATGGCACCTGGTAGTCATTGGTGGTCTCCCATCCAAGTACTAGCCAGAAATTACTGCTTAATTTCAAAGATCAGACAGGATCTGGAGCCTTTAGAGTATTTTGGTAGCCTCAAAATAAGAGTACTGTGAACTAATTTGGGATACTGGGAGTGAAAACATGAAAGTCACTAGATTTTCAATATAGTAATTTCAGGATAGATCAGTGAGCAAAGATTAATTACTTGTAGGTTTCCTATGTAATCAGGCTAAAATGAAAACTAATGAAACCTGTTTTCCAATTAAATATGACTAACCTCTTCCTTTAGTAAGAGAAGATTAAACAGTGTACATAAAAAGACCTGCCCAAGACTGAGGCCATGTCAGAAAACCAGCTTTTCTAAATGTGTCGAATGTTTCCTGTTATAAACTTTGATCCTCTCATAGAACACTTCTATTAGAAAGAATCCTGCAAAACTGGTTTGTGGCTCAACTGTGGAAACCCAACTCATGGTTTGTCATGCCCAATACTGTCAGTTCCAGACCGCAATATTTTAAAAATGAAACGCCACTAGGACACAAATACAGATCTTTTCCAGCTCTGCCATCTGGGATTCCATAGTGTCAGGGTAGTTTGAGGAAACAAGATTTCTGTTTGCCTGTAATGAGTTCTCAACTAAAGGCCAACATTATTTTAAAAATTCATCATGGTGATTTTTGGTCTTAATAACTGGTCTTTGCTCTGCTTTCCTTATCACTGTTTCTGACTCCTCTAGCATGCTTCAACTGATCATTATTATTGACTATATTATCAAGTGGTGGGCCTACGATGGTAGTAGAAACAGGATTTTATTTCATCACCAAATGTTACACACACACACACACATTTTGTAAAGGCCTGATGTTGTTGCCCTTCGTTCTCACTCAGGTAATGAGGCAATTTCATCTCCATTTCTCAGAACTCTCTCTGGTATTATTGATTCCAATTCTATTCCAAAGCTGGAACCTGGGGGCTCAGGAAGGCTGAGAGATGATGAACAAATACTTTAAATAAAATTGACAAATATATCCTGGTGTCTGTGCTTCATGGGTCCAAGAATGCCATGTGTTTTTGTTGAAACATGCAGAGGCTAAAAGTTTAGCAGTAGATCTGTCATGTTATCACTTTTAAAGTTAAAGATGGGAAAGTTGGTTAAAAAGGGTCATTAGCTGGTAACTTTAAAGTGAAGTTTTTATTAGGTGTTAACTGTAATACAGTATTGTTGTCTGAAGCAGGGCCTTCACCTCTCACTGAGACTAGTGGAGACAAATCTATTCAGTACCTGTACTGCACACAGTCTGATGGGAGTTGCAGTTCAACAATATCCAGAGCTCCACATAATCCCCATCTCTGTTTTAGACCAAGAATACAGTATACTTTCCTGAGCAGCACACACCCCCCCATTACAATTAAAGGGAGTTATTTCTAGAAATGGATGTGAATCATTGGCGCAGTATATAACTTCCAAAAAGGGAGGCCTGCTGGCACCTGTTTTTCCTCCACAGGGAAGCCACAGCCGCCAAACCGCACGGCTTCCCTGCGGAGGAAAAAGAACCCATGAAAAGCGGGTTCTTTTTGCCCTGCAGGACAGCGAGCTTAATGATGAATTTGTTGATTTCTCAAATTAAAAAAAATCATAGTGTATGAAAGATACAGTGAGCATTTGGTATTCATAGGGGATTAGTTCCAGGACCCCTGTGGATACCAAAACCCATACCAAAACCTATGGTATGTATGATGCTTTACGCAATGGTGTAGGAAATATCCCTTATATAAAAAGGGATCGATGATAAAACTAAATATTTTTAAAAACCAATGTTTGATTTTAGAATTTATCCCCTCAACGTCCTAATATTTTCAAGCTGTGGACGGTTGAATCTGTGGGAGCAGAAGGTGTGGCTATGGAGGGATGACAGTACTGCCTTCCACCAATGAATGCTGTCAACTTTGCCTGTGGGGATCCTGAAAAAACCATGGTTCTGGCCCCCCTGTTGTCCCTTTCAGGCTCCTCCTCCTTTGAGGTAATGTGGAATGAGAGAAACCTTTGGAATGAAACCTTTGGAGCCAGACTTTGTCACACAAGCATGGTGACACATGTCCAAAGTTTTGAAGGATCAAGGGGAATATTACTTTAAAAATGCAAGTGAAAGTGGAGGGAAACATGAGGCATTCTTATTCAGGTGTGAAGAGGGTACTGGACTTCTAATGGATGCCAAGAGGCAACAGAATCCTCCTTCTCCAGGACAGTCCTCCATTTCCACCTTCCGTCCAGGAGGAATTCCAAAATGTCCTCCCTTCTGAGCAAGACTAAAGAACATGCATTTCTAGGAGTGGTTTGTTGTTTGTTTTGTCTTTATTTGGCCCTGTCCTCCATTTTGCACTGCCTTGTCCTCCTCATGTGGCTCTGACATCTGGTCGTCCCATATAAAAGCCACCCTGTCATGGTCATGGTTTTAAAAAGTCTGGCTGAATAAAAACATTTTTAACTGCCCTGGGCTCAGGGTGACCAGAGGCCCTCCTTTTCTAGGACAGGTCCTCCATTTCCACCTTCTGTCCAGGAGGAATTCCAAAATGTCTTCTCTTCTGAGCAGGGCTATGAAGAAGCATGGATTTACATTTCTAAAAGCTTTTATTTGGCCTTGTCCTACTCACCCCCCCTCCTTTTTGAAATCCTTACATTTTGCACTGCCTTCTCCTCCTCAAGTGGTTCTGGTGGTTCTGACCTCAGAGTGCCCAGAGGTCCTCCTTTTCCAGGACAGATCTCCTCCTTCCCCCCACTTTCTGTCCAGGAGGACACCCCCACCTAAAAAAAGACCCCTCCTCCTTTCTGAGCAGGACTAATGGAGTCCCACTTCTAGGAGTGTTCTGGTTTGAGCTCTTCTTTGGTCCTTTGTCCTCTCCCTTGCCCTGCCTTGTCCTCCAAGAAGCAGCCCTTGCCTCTCTCTCTCTCTTTCTCAGGGGAGCCAGGGCTGAAGCTGCTCCTCACCTGTAAGCAGTCAGCACTGCCTTGTTGACCAGGACGATGAGGAAGGAGCAGGTCCCATAGAAAAGAGCGGAGAGCAGCCTGGCCAGAGGGGAGGGGGAGGAGGAGGAAGGGGACGCCGCTGCAGGCTCTCCCTGGGCGCCTTTCATTGCCTGCCAGGCTGGGGCCCAGGCACCAGGGCATCCCCCAAGGCAGCAAGGCAAGCCCAGCTCCTGCCCAGCACCAGCTCAGCCTCTTCCCTCTCTCCCTCCCTCCTCTGCAAACCTCTGAGCAACTGAGGGCGCCCCCTAGCGCCTGTTCCCTTGCAATGCTGGTGGTGGCAGTGGGGATTTGAAGTGACACCACTGCATCCCAAACACCTGCTTCTGGGTGGACATTTATATTTATTTCATTTCATATATATGTATGTATGTATGTGTGTGTATATATATTTTAAAAAGGATACCCAGCATGCATTTATTGGAATAGCTGCAGGTAGTGCAGTGGCATAGTGGTTAAGACCCCAGGTCTGATGATTGGAAGATCGGGATGTGAAGTTAAATCTTTCATGGCCAGCATCCATAGTTTTTTATTTTGTGGGTTTTTCAGGCTATGAGGCCAATGTTCTTGAAGAGTTTATTCCTGATATTTTGCCTGCATCTGTGGCTGGCATCTTCAGAGAAGATGGAAGAGAGTTGGGTATACACTCATCCTTCCCTATTTGCGGCTTTGATATTTGCGGCTTTGATTATTCACGGATTTTATTAATATGTTCTCTCTAGGAATATCTAGGTCCTCCAGTGCAACTCTATGGTCAACGTTAACTAAAAGTTGCACTGAAAGACCTAGAGATTCCTAGAGAAATTGTAAACCTGAGGGCAGGGAAATGTCTAATTAACAATTTGTAAGCCGCTCTGATAGCCTTTTGGCTGAAGAGCGGGGTATAAATAAATAAATAAATAAATAAATATTATTATTACTAGACATTCGTAGCTCCTCCAGAGCAGTTCTATGATCAGTGCCTGTTGGACATTGACCACAGAGTTGCCCTGGAAGACCTAGAGATTCCTAGAGAGGTGTCCTTCTCTCAGGTAAAAACAGGGTGCTTTTGTTATTTGCGGTTTTTCCATATTCACAGGAGTCTTGTGCTCCTGCCCCTAGCGAATATGGAGGGATAAGTGTATATATACTGTGTGACCCTGGGTAGAGAGGAGTGGTTTCCTTGTTAAGCTGTGTATTGTTGTGTTGTTGATGGAAAGGCCTCAGGGTGGAAGGATATGCAAAGATTGGAAGGTTGGCAGTTCAAGGCCCAAGTGCTGCATGATGGGGTGAGCTCCTGTCACTAGTCCCAGCTTCTGCCAACCTAGCAGTTTGAAAGCATGCAAATGAAAGTAAATAGACAGGTACCACTTCTCAGTGGGAAGGTAACAGCATTCGGTGCAGTCATGCTGGCCACATGGCCACCAGAGCAGTCCTCAGACAACGTTGGCAGTCATTGGACGACGGCAGACTTTCTGTACATAATACATAGCAGGATGGTTATTGTTGTTGTTGTTGTTGTTGTTATTATTATTATTATTATTATTATTAACCTTTATTATTATTATTATTATTATATTATGTTTATTTATATCCTGCCTTCCTCCCAGTACAGCGACTCAAGGCAGTTTACAAATCTAAAACAGTCCAAGTTAAAACACTATAAAACAGCAATTCTCAACCTGTGAGTCACAACCTCTTTGGGGGGGTCGAATGACCCTTTCACAGGAGTCGCGTAAAACCATCGGAAAACAGTAGCAAAATTACAGTTATGAAGTAGCAACGAAAATAATTTTATGGCCGGGGGTCACCACAACATGAGGAACTGTATTAAAGGGTTGCGGCAGCATTAAGAAGGTTGAGAACCACTGCTATAAAATGTGCAAAATACAAGTTTAAAAAAAACAATTAAACAATTAAAACAATTAAAACATTACATTATTAAAGTTTAAAACTCTTTAAAAACAAAATAGCATCTCTGTCATGCAAAAGCCTGGTGGCATAGAAACCACTGGAAGGACAGCAAGGATAGAGCCATCCTGGCCTCCCTAAAGAGGGAGTTCCAGAGCTTGGGAACAGCCACTGAAAAGGCCCTTTCTCTTGTTCCCACCAAATGCCCCTGAGAGGGTGGTGGGACACAGAAAAGTTTTATGGAGCAGGTGGGTTCTTAGTCTGTTTTTAACATGAGTATATTTGATGTGATTTTATATTATATTTTAGATTGTGTATTTTATATGATTTTATATATAAACATTTTAATTGTTTGTATTTTATAATAATTTTAAAGGTTTTATCTGTAAGCCACCTTGGGTCCCTCCGGGGAGAAAAGTGGGATATAAATTAAATAAATAAATAAATAAATACAGTCTGTTACCACTACATTCATGTCAAAGGACTAACTTTACTTTTACTTTTAGTTCCAAATCTCTTGGCCATGTCCAGAGAGCATCCTAGAGTTGGAAAAGACCCCCCCCCAGGGGGTGTCATATTGTGGGTGGAGCAAGCTTGTTTTCTGCTGCTCCAGAGAATAAGACCCGGAGCAATGGACTGAAACTACAGGAAAAGAGATTCTACATCAACATTAGGAGGAACTGACTCCCCCCCCCCAGCTGTTTGAAAGTGGAACCCACTTCCTTGGAGAGTGATGGAGTTTCTTTCTTTAGAGGCCTTTAAATAGAGACTGGATAGCCATTTGTCCAACCTTCTTCAGCCATGCAGGAACTCACAGTCAAAGCACCCTACACAGATGGCCATCCAGCCTCTGTTTAATGTCTTCCCAAGAAGGAGACTCCATCACTCTCCAAGGGAGTGGGTTCCACTTTCAAACAACTCTTGCTGACATAATGTTCTTCCTAATATACAGGTGGAATCTCTTTTCCTGTAGTTTGAATCCATTGCTCTGTGCCCTGTTATCTGGAGCAGTAGAAAACAAGCTTGCTCCATCCTCAATCCTCAATGTCATTAGCCTAACATCTTCATCCCCCCCCCATATGGGTTTTAACACTTTGCCTGATGAAGAAGCCAGTAGAGCTTTGAAAGCTTGCAACATGCATATTGTGCATTTTAGTTGGCCCAAAAAAAGGATCACTGTTTGGTGGATTTTTGATGGTATTGCACATGAAACTGTGTGTAGGTAAATACATTTAGACTGTGCATATGATATTGTAATTTAAAGGTATAATATTGCCATTGCATTCAGTAATATATAGAAATTACAATTAATGAGTAACATGAATACAAAAATTTTGCTAAGAAGTCTGTATGGTGTGATATGGGAGGTCAATGGGGGGGGGGGGTTACACCATGCATTATCACACCTAGTGATGCCACTGGGTGTTGGGTGCCCTCAAGTTGTTCCCAGTTTATGGAGACGTTAAGGCGACCCTATCATAGGAGTTTCTTGGCAAGATTAGTTCAGAGGGTTTAGTCATGGCCATCCTGAGGCTGAGAGTTTGTGTGACTTGTCCAGGGTGACCAAATGTCCTCACCGCAAAGGAGGACAAGGAACCCCAAAATGTAGGACTTTTAAGACAAAATGGAGGACATGACCACACTAAAAGCAAATATATATATACTTAGGTAAGTGTAAGTTCATGCTTTTTAGTCATGCATAAAACTGAAGATATTTTGAAATTCCTCCTGGACAGAAAGTGGAAATGCAGGATGTGTCCTAGGGCATCTGGTCACCCTGCCCTCAGGAGGTTTTCTTGGCATGTTTCTTCAGAGGGGGGTTTGCCATGGCCATCCTGAGGCTGAGAGAGTGTGACTTGCCCAAGATCATCCAGTGGTTTTCACGGCCGAACGGGGATTTGAACCCTAGTCTCCAGAGTCATAGTCCAGTGCTCAAACCACTGCACCACACTGGCTCTCTTATTCAGCAATACCTTCCTCATATATTTTCTTTCTCACCACCTCACTTCATTAACTGGGCAAGAAGGGGAAAATAAAAGAAAGTGTGTGCGAGGAGTAAGGTATTATCGATAATTCTTATCCATCATTCACTTTAGGGCACAATAGCCTCTCAGCCACCCTCATTCCATGATGGTTGGGGTCAAGGCAAAGCTTGGAATAATTGCCTGGGGGGACTATAATTCCCACCATTGGCCTTCCTTGCTGGGGTATTCTGGCAATTTTAGCACCCCAAGGGAGTGTTGTTGTTGCTGCTGTTGTGTGCCTTTCAAGTAGTTTCTTACTTATGTCAATGCTATGTTGACCCTATCATGGGGTTTTCTTGGCAAGATTTGTTCAGAGGTTTGTCATTGTCTCCCCTTTTGAGGCTGAGAGTGTGTGACTTGCCCAAGGTCACTCAGCAGGTTTTATGGCTGAGTTGGCAATCAAGCCCTGATCTCTAGAGTTGTAGCCCAACACTCAAATCATTACACCAAACTGGCTCAAGGGTGCATCTACAATAGAAATAAGGCCTTTTGACACTTTAACTGCCATAGCTCCATCCTTCAGGATCCTGGGATTTGTAGTGTTGAGGCACCCAGCACTCTTTGGCAGAGAAGGCTAAATACCTTGTGAAACTACACATATCCAAGCACTCTAGCGGTTAGAGGTACAATAGCAATAACAGCTTCATTTATATACCGCTTCATACCATTCTAAGTGGTTTACAATTGTAAGCTAATTGCCCCCATCAAGGTGGGTACTCATTTTAATGACCTCGGGAGGATGAGAGCCTGAGTCAACCCTGGGCCTCTGGCTGGGATTGAACTCACAACCTTGTGATTTGTGAGTGGCTATAGTATGTGTTTAACCACTGCAGCACCAGTGATACAGCACTTAAAGTGGTACCAAACTGCATTATACAGTGTAAATACATCCACTGTCTCCAAGGTCTGCACTAGGCCAGTTTATTTGGATTGGGGATCTGTACTGGATTTGCAGCAGGGAAATCATGTGGCCTTCCAGATGTTGAATTGCCAGTTCCAGCGGCCCTGGATAGTATTGCCAATGGTGAGGAATGCTGGGAGTTGCAGCTCAACCATAGTAGTAGGGCTACATGATTCCCACTCACCATCTACAATGTGGGGCAGGCTTTTTTTACCATCATGCTCCACTTTGTCCTCCCCTGCTCCACCAAAAGGAGCTAATGACAGCCAGCACAAACTTCTTAACAAACTACATGACCTAGAACTCACTGGCTGAAAATCAACCAGCTTATGTTGTAGGCAGCCACCTCAGTGTTTCCATAATAGTTCACGGAAATCAATACCAACACAATTTGTTATCTATCAGCAACCAGGTCCTTGGTAGTCCATCCTACATTAAATGAAGACTTAATGTAGCACAAGGGCAGTGTGCGTAGGACAGCTTTGGAAAAGTATAGTAGTTTCTTCAGGGAACACATTCATTTACTTTTATTCAGTGTATATCCCACATTCCTCTTGATGCAGGACTCAAGGTGACCTACAGCATTTAAAAAAACAAATCAAAACCCAAGGTGGTTAAACATACCCATGCAGCCTGATCCAAGTCATGTCGAGTAGATAAATATAATTACCAGTGAATTTATTTATTTCTCTACCTATCCCTTCCTCCCTCACTTCCCTGAGTAAAACCCTATTAGTGGTCCAAAATACACTGCAGAATTAATCCAGTTTCAGACTGCTTTAACTGCCCTGCCTCGGTGCTAGGGAATTCTGGGAACTGTAGTTTTGTGAGATATTTAGCCTTCTCTGTTGCCAGTACAACTACAATTTCCAGAATTCCCTAACTGAACCAAGGCAGTTAAAGCGGTCTCAAACTGAATTCTGCACTGTCTTTTGGACCAGAGTCTACCATGCCCCAGCAGAAAATTGTTTTGCAGGTCTTTCAAAAGATGTTCTGGCTTTTAAAATAATCCCAGAATAATGTCTTTCATCACTGTGAGACAGTCATGAAAAAACTTAATAGCATTATGGTCTCATAAATAAAGTAATCTATTTCTTAAAGTTACAGATGGCACAAACATTTAGTGTTTAAGAGTTTACTTACATATATCACATAGTGGTCTGTAGCAACACTGCCAACTGAAAATCAGTAAGAAACATCAGTATATCTTTTAGTCATTGTTAAAAGTTTCTCACTGCCATAATAGAAGATCTGTTCCTAAACCATTGCCATACAGAAGCAGCAACATTAAATGTTCAGCTTTGGAGATCAAACTCTTGCACACTGCCAAGAAGATAGCAGAGTGATGTTCTGTCTTCCACCCACAATAGTTTATGAAAAACCTATATGTATTTCTCCTTCAGCAGATGCAAGAACTCATTTATTGTTCTTGCCACCACTGGATGATCTATGCATCATTTTCTGCAGCAATTTAAATGTAATGTTTACATTTGCATTGTTTTTTCAGACCAGATGAGAGGATTGAAAAAAAATTTCTGAATGAATTTAATAAAATACCAACACTTTACACAGGTTGTTGATGAGCGCCTTCAAGTCATTCCCAACTTGTGGCAATGCTATCATGGGTTTTTCTTGGCAAGATTTATTCAGTGTTTGCCATTGCCTTCTCCTGAGGCTGAGAGCATGTAACTCGGCCAAGGTCAACCAGTGAGTTTACATGGCCAAGGGGGAATTGAACCCTAGGCCAGCATTCAAAACCACAACACCACACCAACTCTCTGCTTTACACATGCTCTAACAATATACTCTTGTATGCTTAATTTTCTCTGTGCAAGAATTCTAACTGTATGACCTTTATATCCAGACCCACAAGGGGTGTGAGCATAATTTTCCTAGCTAGCATAACTAATTCAGATCAGTGTGCTACAGTGAAATTACTGTAAATATTTAGAGAGAACCTTGAATTCTAAAGTGATCTCTCAAAATTAATTCAATGGGTAAAAGATGGCAGATGACAGTGGTAGTGGGAGAAGAGGAACAAATGCAGGCTAAACAAGGTCTCTGATGTATACACAATGCAACTAAGAGTTTTCCCATTTTTTAATGGCAGATTAAACTGGTTGGTACAGTTCTCAATAAAGAAGAACCAGACGCAGAACTATGCACACATCAGAACTGCCAGAACTTTCTCCATGAGGCTGAAGGTGTATACCAGTGTCAATTATGAACCAAATGTTATCCCACTGACACAAATTTAAAATTCACACAACTTTTTATTCAAAGCTTATTAGAATTATAGCATTTAAAGTCATGCTGAAAGTACAGCTTAATCATGTGAAGCAGAGAATTCTTGAATCACCGCATTTAAAAACTATTTATTTATTTATTGACAAATGGTTGCAATTGTTCCAAAGATGTATTTTATACATAATTGGCAAAGCAGCTCAACTTGCCTACAGCTAGGCAGAATGTATTTTGATTAAATACATATTTTAATATGTATTCAGTGTAAATATGGTGAAAGGGGGAGAATGTTTGTGTGTATCAAGAAGTGAGGCCTTGTTCTCAAATCTATCTGTCTGCAAACATTAATACATAAGTCTACAGATGTACCAAAATGAAATGCATACTACAGACATAGGGATTCAGATATCCCACTACAGAAAATGATTTTCCCACCTTCGTTTCAAGAACCCTCAAAGCACTCCCTCAAGGATTGGGGCAAAAGTATCTGCTATGAGATACCTGGATTCAAAACAGAGTAACACAATAATAATCCTGGAAATATGAAAAATGCATATATACCTTCATCTTGCCAGTTAAGACATTGGCCATTAAATTTTACAGGGATAAATTATCTTGTTTGCATATTTGCTGTGATCAGAATGAATTACAGAGCATTAATTGAACAAAGATCAGGTAGTTCATATGCTTCTGCCAGTAGCCCTCACCTTAGTAAAGGCTCTATTATGCAACTACTGTATAGTAATTTGCTCAAGACAGTTATCAAGGCACAAATCTAGCATATGATAAATTACTTAAAACTATTAAGAACAGTACAGTGTCCTGCCCAAAATTTATTTTCTTTTCAGTGCTCAAGAGCACTAAGTGCTATTCTCTAACTTCATTTAGAGGAGAATACTAACACAAATATTTCACACTTGCAACTACTGCTGGAAGCCTAATTTCCTAGCTGGACAGCAAGTATCTTGCAGTTTTATCAAAAACTGAGCTACAGTTAGTGAATACAAAATTGGCTGAAAGCTCCAAATAAAGCAATAAGGTGATGTTATTCAAGGAAAAAAACAACTATCTGCCAGAAAATCATTTGAAGCAGTTACCTTAGTGTTTGCTAATGAGATTATTGTAACATATTTTACTATAAACCAACGCAACCCTGTAAATATCTGAACAAAACACAAATGCCATAGTTATAGGGTCTAAGAAATCTGAAATTCACACTTATTGTGATATCATGATAGCTAGGTTCTGCAAGACTAAGCACTCAGTTATAGGTGAGCTGAACAATGTGCAAACGTTCCCAACATTCTATTAAGAACAAGAAGTGCTACTCAACCAAGAGACTGCTGAGATCTCAATCCATAAATGCAAAGTCACTCTCCATGTCCGCAGTCACAGTGAAAATCCTGAACAAAATGTAACCCAATTATTCTATGATCCTACAAGGGCAAGACAGCTATCTGGCATCCTTGTCAATGATGCTATGCCAAATACTGATGTTTGAAAAAGCATGGATGGTTCACGTTTTCAGATTCAACATTGTTTTTAAAGGGAAAAAAATCTTTTTTTTAAAAAAACATGTACCATTATTTCAACTTTATGCGTTCAGAAAGTGCTTCCTGTGAGAACTGAATGAAAGAATGACTGGCATCCTGATTTTAAACACTTTTACATGGAGGTAAGTTCCACTGTTTGCAGAAACTTACCTCCACATAGCTGTGATTAAAAGCACAGCCCTAACCTTGCAAATCTAACTTTCTGTTACACAAGCATTTCCCACTCTTTATTACAGTGTTCTATTTACAAAATACTTTAAAAAGCTTTACAACTGTCTTACCATACAAAAAGTGCAATTCTCTTACCCCATCTTTGGGGCAACAACATTCTTCATAAGTTCTACATAATAGCAGCCTATGGAAGCAAATAAGGTGCTTAGCTTATGCCCAGAAGCTAATTGGTTTAAGTACCCACAATGCAGTACATTTTCCTGATCAGCAGGTCCAGTTTTCTACTACTGCCGCAGTGGAGCTCCTGCCAAGTTTGCCAGCTCAATGAGCGCCAGTGCCCCATGCAAGCGTTCACGTTGTTCTTGCCCCATGCAAGCGTTTACACGGGTACAAGGGACTAAATGGGCAGAATATTTTTCCTCATCCTCATCATCTTCAGACTGAAGATATTCCATGGGATCTTGCTGCTCTTGGTCAGGCTTATGGGTAGTCTTACTTTTCAATGTAGGCGTACGCTGTTCTCTCATTTCCCAGTATCTGTCAGTAAAAATGAAACCCAGCATTACAAATTAATACTAAAACATGGTAGCTATCTAGGCCCTGAGTGATTTTTCATGTCATTAAGCTAAGAAAACCTGGTTCATTCAAAACAAAGGCAGGCATTGTTTTTAAAAATAGCAGATAGTGGGATACATACCTAAAATACCAAGATAACAAAGAGTATAATTTAGTGGATTCTCCCCAAACTTAACAATTTCTAAGCCCTCAATGTTAGGTTTATATAAAAGACTTACTTTGCTAACCATTCAGCAACAGCTTTGTTATCTGCAGTTTGCTTTTTATTCAATCTGTCCGTTGGTTCTTCTCGCCTCAGCTTTGCGTAGGGGTGCTTGGGACAATGACGGTTTGCATGTGTAAATCTGCTTACACACCCTTATTAGAAGAAAAGAACACTGAGCATTTAGATGCAAACTCATTACACCATCTTCCCTATGTATAAAATACTATTTAGTCTGGAATACTTAATATAAAAACATTAGCTAGATGATTATTATGACCTATAGACTCCCAAGCCTGACAGCCGGATATTTTTTTAAATCAATATGAACAATTCAGCTCACCTCCCAGGCTCCTGATTGTGCTTTCTTGCTCATATCCTCCAAGATATTTCCCTGGAGGCCCAATTTCTGACTGTGAATTTATTCTGAGTTGCTTTTATATTTAATCCAGGAAATCGGATTAACCCTAGTAAAAACAAGTTATCTTTTTGAAGTATAGAAGCTGAAGCCTATCAATGTAAGGAACAATACCTCTTATGCTGAAAAGTATATTTTCCTCACCACTGAATTACACCTTACGACAGGGGTAGGCAACCTTTTTGAGCCGGGGGCCGGGTTGCTGTCCCTCAGACAACTGGGGGGCCAAAGCCAAAAAATAAATAATTAAATAATTTTTTAAAAAATTAAATATATAAATAAACCAGGACAAATGTAGGACAAAATGTTCAAATGGAAGACACTTTTTTTAAAAAATGGAGGACACGCGAAAAAATTTGCTGATTATTTTTAAAAATGTTAATATAAATGCATGTTTCTGAGGCTTCTATAGACAATTGCCCCCCAAAGGCCCCGGCGGCAATCGGCGGCAGGACCAGGCTGGGGCCGGACCCAAGGCCTTGCCGGGCCGCATCCGGCCCGCGGGCCGCAGGTTGCCTACCCCTGCCTTACGATTTCATATATCTCTATCACCATTTAGGATCCAGCCATGACAATCATAATGGATAGACCCTCAGAAACCCTCACTTTACCAGTTAAGCATTATCCCCATTATCTTCTGCAAAGGTAATAAGAGAATCTCATTCTTCCTGGCTCCTGCAACCCCAACCCAGTTCTAGTAGCTCCTCACCAAGTCCCACCGCCTGAGTAGCCCTAGTTCATATTTCAAGAACACTATCAACTTTCTTGTCATCCATCTCCCCCAACCTCAGGTATTGTCCCCTGATGAGGTTTTATGCCTCCTAGCACATTCCAAGATACAAAGTACATTTTTCACCCCCATCCTTCCTCTTAATAGTTCACTTGAAAGCTGTTAAAGCAAGCAAGCTTCTCTCCACTGCAGCCAGCATACGCAGGCCATTATCCCCTTTGTGAGCGAATAAATAAAAATTAGTACACTGGTAACTCTGTGGACTTATTTACAAGACTCTCATTCATAGCAGTTTATTTGATTAAAGGTGATCTTCCCAAGGCTCACCATTTTCTGCACAAACAAAAGGTTTTTCTCCTGTGTGGAGACGCTGATGTGTCTTCAGCTGTCCACTCTGAACAAAGGCTTTTCCACACTCTGGGTAGTCACACAAATATGGTCTTTCACCTGTGGAGAAAATTGAACATCAAACATGTACTTACTATATTATAACTCACATTTTACTGGGATGCTTTGTGGAAACTAAGGTATTTAGAACTTGATTTTGTTTTGGGGCAAACTATGTTGCCATATTTCTGGTGTGTTTCGTTAATTTGACAGAGTGGTAACATATTGATGCTTTTCAACAGTACAAATGAAGACATCTTCATTAGCAAAGTGCATGGGGATGGCCGTATCCTAATAATTGCAACAGTTTTATACAAACAGCTGCTGCTAAATTACCAGAGTAGGTAAATATTAATAGGTTCTGAAGCTTCTGAAAGAAAAGCTATACTTCTATGCTAAGTCCTTGACAACATGCACCAGAATGATCATGATCCAGAATTAAGGCTCCTTTAGAATTCAGTTTTCAGTGGAAGAACACATTTCACAACAAACTTGCTGTCAAAACAATAAGTGTGAACCTAATTCTTACAACAGAGTAAGTGCTTAACTGGATGGACAGTAGCCAGTAATTCCAAGAAAGTGACAAGAACTTCAGAGTGACTTGCTATTTCCTTTGCCAAGTCATTCATGAAAGAACACAATACACACAATAAGATTTGGCCGGCTTTTAGAGAAATGGAAAAATATCAATAAATGTTTAAGACAAGGTTTTCACATATTTATGAAGCTCTGTAATTCTGGAGACAAGGGTCCAAATCCCTCTTTGGCCATGGAAACCTACTGGGTGACCTTTGTCAAGTCACACACTCTCAGCCTCAGAAAACCCCACGACAGGGTTGCCATGTGTCAGAAACAACCTGAAGGCACATTTTTATGACATGCTGAATGTGTATGGTAATATTAGTTTTCATTTTTTAAGAAGGGGAAGGCAACTATCAGCATTATAATCAGCAAACAGTTCCAGTACCATCTTCTGATTGTTTTATTAGATTGACAGTTGCCACACAATGTTAGTCTGGATACAGACAAACTGCCATGCCTACAAATGTCAGCACCTTGCGTTTTCTACTTTGTGACTGACCAACATCTTTCCATTTTGCTGTAAAAGACAGAAACCCTGTGTATCTCCTTGGCTGTGTGTTGATGAATTCCACTTACCAGTGTGAGTCCTTCTGTGCGCCTGTAAAGACTTCTCTCGTGGGAAAACTCTGTTGCAAACATTGCAGCGGATCCTGCTAGAAGAATGTTCCCCTTCGCTTATCAGATCCCGGACCGTATCTGCTCTCGGCCGGCCGCGTCTAATGCCATCCTAAGGAACAAACAGGTCGTAATCAGAACACTAACGTTTGTGGAAAGAGATGCAAAAATGTTTCTGATTTTGCAATGAAATTAATAAGATTTAACTTAATACGTTACAATTATTTCTTCAGTACTTTTTGGACCAAAGAACAAATGATCTCAGTACAGTCTGGTAAGGGTTTTGAATGGGAGAGAAAGGTCCAAGACACAATGCAGAAATAACCCAGTTTGAGACCGCTTTAACTGCCCTGGCTCAGTGCTAGGGCATTCTGGGAACTGTAGTTTTGTGAGATGTTTCACCTTGTCTGTCAGAGAGCTCTGGGGCCACAATACGCTACCATTCCCAGGGTTCCCTAGCACTGTGCCTGGGCAGTCGAAGCGGTTTCAACCTGGATTATTTCTGCAGTGTGTTTTGAGGACCCATGTCCCCTCAAAAGATGCAGGAGGAGGTTTGGGAAGATCTCGACTCCATGGCGCTCCATTTATTAACCCTGTTTCACACAACAGAGAGCCCTGGCGCAATTGTAGGAGCTGTAGCAGCTTGTTGCCCCTGACAGGGAAGGCTAAACGTCTTACAAACACTACACTTCCCAGAATTCCCTAGCACTGAGGGAACCAGGACAACTTAAAGCGCCCTCAAACTTTCTGCAAACCACGCCCCCTTTAAACCCCAACGTTCCAAGGAAACGGGGCCGAACGGCGCCTGCGCGCGCAGTACTCCTCGCTGATTGGCTGAGGAGGAGCCAGGGCAGTTTTAAAGTGGCCCCAAACTTCTACCGTGTGCGCTTTGGGCCCCTTCTTGAACCCCTCCTCCGCGCGCCCGCCCCAACGTTCTAAGGGAAAGGGGCCCAACGGCGCCTGCGCGCGCTGCTCCTGC
This sequence comes from Sceloporus undulatus, assembly GCF_019175285.1. NCBI lineage: Eukaryota > Metazoa > Chordata > Lepidosauria > Squamata > Phrynosomatidae > Sceloporus > Sceloporus undulatus. The sequence continues at coordinate 253,305,581 of NC_056523.1, forward strand.
TCCTCCTCCTCGCAGCTGATTGGCTGCTGGCGTGCGGGCGCGAGACGGGCCCGAGGCCGACGGTTAAGGAATGGGGAAAAAAAGACATTTGGTTTTGGCGCGCGGGGGGAGGGGCTGTCGTCATTGAGAGCGTGAACCGCAGCCACGGAAGTGACTGAACCCTCGCCCTTCGAGGAAACGAGGGAGGAGGAAGAAGAGGAAGAGGGGGCGGGGCTTACTGGGACCTTTGAATAATCGCCCTCCTCGTTCATTCCAACCGTCGCCGCTCCCTCCCTCCCTCCGCTTTAACCCTTTCGCATCCAGGTCCCTCACCCTCAGGTGTCCTCCGAGGCCGCTGTCCGGGCTGCCGGCTTCTTCGTCGCGGGCCTCTTTGTCGGCTCCTCCTCCTCCTCTGTCTCCTGCCCCGTCGCGGAGAGCCTGGAGGGGGGCGGCGGCGGCGGGAGGGCTGAGGGAGACGTTGTGCGCGTTCTCCCCCCAGCGCCACGGGTAGACCATGAACTCGCTGAAGCCCGGGCTGCTGGGGATGGGCTGCGGCGGCGGCGGCTGCTGCTGGGGGTGGGCTCTGGCGGGAGGATCCTCTCCCTGGGGCGGCTTCACCGGGGTGGTCTTGATGACGGAGACCAGGACGCGCTTCGGGGAGTCCGACGGGCGAAGGAGGGCCGGCGCCTCAGACATCCTGCACCGGAATGGCTGAGTCTTCACCGCCGCCGGGTTTTCCTCAGCGCCCCCTTAGGGCTGCATGGCGGAGAAGCCGCGGAGACCCCGCCTCTCCCGCGCCGGCCCCTGAATCTGACCGCGGCCTGGCTTCCCACACGCTGCAGCCGCAGCCCCAAAATCCGCCGCCTCCGGACCAGAGACTTTTTCCCGCGTTACATTTCGCGCCTGGGCGGAACCAATCGCGGAGGCTGGCGCCGACGTCACTAAAATGACAGGTGCCCCTAGCCAATCGCCTACAAGAACAACGCCGTCCTCCTCTGGTTCAAAGGCGGGGGCCGTTTAGAGAAGGAAGGCGCTGGGTCGGGCTTGGCCGCGTCCGGCCTCAACCATTGGCTCCCGATTGTGCGGCGCCGGCCAATAGAATTCGAAAGTGTTCGGGGAGGGCGTGCCACTCAGGGAGTGAGGGCCCGGAGCTGATTGGCTCCCGCGCTGGGAAGGGGCGGGCTCTGTCGCTGGCGGTTAAATTCTCCGTAAACAGGATTTGGCGCGCTATTCTGTTCCAACAGCAGGCCCCCGTCTGGCCTATCGGCAAGGGCCTCAGGAGGCTTGGCCTCTGGATGCCTATCATGTATATACACTTGTCCCTCCGTGTTCGCGCTAGGACCCCTGAATGCGGAAAAGACACAAGTAACAGAAACGCCCTGTTTTCACCTGAGGAGGAGGCCTCTCTAGGAATCTCTGGGTCCTCCAGGGAGACTCTATGGTCAACGTCCGACAGACACTGGCTATAGAACTGATCTGGAGGAGCTATAAAGGCCTAGAAGAGTACTCTAGGAATCTCTAGGTCTTTCAGTGCAACGTTTAGTTAAAGTTGACCATAGAGTTGCACTGGAGGACCTAGATATTCCTAGAGAGAACACATTAATCAAATCCATGAATAATCAATGCCACAAATAGGGAGGGATGAGTGTAGATTTAAAGTGTGCGGATGAGGCTGGATCCCTAATAAACAATAGTCCAGTGTCTGGGGGCCTATGACTCCCAGAGAGCCAGTCTGGCCCAGGGGTTTGAATGCCAGACTATGACTCTTGGGAGCCGGGCTAGAAACTCAGCTCTGCCATGTAAACCCACTGAGCGACCCTGGGCAGGCAAGTCACACTCAGCTTCAGGAAGATGTCAATGGCAAACTCCCTCAGCCATAATAATAAAAATAATA
>NC_056523.1:253312453-253337390 GCF_019175285.1 Sceloporus undulatus
TATGTATATACACACACACATTCTTTTTCTATCTATCTATCTATCTATCTATCTATCTATATATATATATATTCTCTCTCTCCGTGTGTGTGTGTGTGTGTGTGTATATATATATACATATATATTTCTTATATACTGCCTATATATATATATATATAGTGCCTTAAATTGCTAGTTCTGAAGGTAACCACGTGACGCCACAGACGTCCTACGTCACCGGCCAACGGCGTGGGAAACTGCAAGCGGTGTGCGGGAGTGGGAATCCCGCGTTTTCATTGGTCGGCAGAGTGAGAACTGAGCGCGCTGATTGGCCGTTGCCTCTGGGGTGCATTATTGGGTATGGCGCCGAAGAAGCGAGCGCGCGGATTGGCCGGCGGGGCAGTCCCTCAGCGCTGATTGGACAAGGCAGTCGGAAGGGGGCGGGCCTGAGAGCATGGCGTGGTTACTTGTTCCGCGCTGAGGCCGGCCGCTTCCTTTCTGTCGCATTCGGGAGCGGGAGACCGGGCGGTAAGGAAGGAAGGGAAGAAGGGAGGAAGGCAGGAAAGAGGGCGACGGTGCCCCTTCTTCTTCTACCTCTCCCTCCTCCTCCTCCTCCGGGGCGATGATGAAGGGCGCCCTGGCCAGCCCCACCGCGGCCCTGCAGGAGACCTTCGGCTGCGCCGTCGCCAACCGCTTCCACCAGCTCCTGGACGACGAGTCAGACCCCTTCGACATCCTCCGCGAGGCGGAGCGCAGGAAGCAGCACGCCAAGAAGGCGGCGGAGGAGGCGGCGGGGAGGCCCGGCCCCGGAGGAGCCGCCGCTTCCTCTGCTGCCAAGAGGGAATCCCAGAAGGAGAGGAAGCTCCTGCAGCCGGAGAGCCCCCCTGCGCCCGGTACGAAGAAGGCATTGCGGCCGCATTGGGTGCTTAACCCGGTTTGGCACCGCTTTTAACCCAGAGCATGGCTCCGTGCTGTGGAATTCTGGGAAGTGTAGTTTGTCGCGGCGCCATTCGGCTGCACTTCCCAGAATTCCACAGGACGGAGCCATGCTCTGCGTTCAAATCGGTGCCAAACCGGGTCCAGAGCCGTGTCCCTTTTCAGAGCTCTTCTCAAAATGGCGGTGTGTCCGTCAAAACTCCAGTTCCCAGGGTTCCCTAGCCCTGAGGCAGGGCAGCTAAAGCGGTCTCAAACTGGATCATTGCTGCGGTGTGTTGAGGGCCTGCCTCGTGGTCCTCCTGGGCGAGGCGGCGGCGGCCTATTGTGGCGTCCTCCTCCTCCTGCTTCCTGGGCGCCGCCTCTTCCAGTCCAGACTCGCCCTGGAAGGAAGGAGGCCTTGGCCGCCTCCCAGTCTCCTTGGGGGCCTGGAGTCCTCCTTTTCCAGGACACGCCCTACATTTCAAAGCCTTCTCTTCCCTCATGTAGAGCAAGGCTTCAGAAGCACGCATTTAATGTTCCTATGAGGGTTTTCAGCTTTTATTTGGTCATGTCCTCCATTTTGAGCAGGACTAAAGCAGGAATTTATGTTTTTGTTTGGTCACATCCCACATGTTTTTTTGAAGATCCTACATTTTACAGTGCCCAGTTGTCCTCTTTTGTAGTTAGGACTTGTGGTCACCCCAGCGTGCTTCAGGGCCTGAAAGCCACAAAATTGTGATACCTTTATGGGGACAACCAGAATGCACAAATTACATGAGGCAAGCTTTCAAAGCCCCACTGGCTTCATTGTGAGGCAGAGGTATTTTTAAAAAAAAATCACACAGGAGGGAAAAATAAGATGCATTTTGTCTAGATGTTTATGTATTTTATGCATTTTGGTTGGTCCAATAAACGCATCGTTTTGTGGATTTTGGATGCTGCACTTTGCCAAGAGAGGTTTTTTGTTGCTTGAAGATGCCAGCCAGAGATGCTGGCAAAACGTCAGAAAGAAACTCTGCTAGAACATGGCCGCATAGCCCAAAAAACTCACAAGAACTATTCTTCAGAGGAATTTTGCCATTGCTATCCTTTGAGGCTGAGAGCATCTCTTGCCCTGGGTCACCCAGTAGGTTTCATGGCTGTGCTGAGATTTGAACCCTGGTCTCCGGAGTCATAGTCCAACGCTCAAACCGTCACACTGCACTTCCCCTGGATATGTTTTCAGAACCCAGGGCTCTCAAAGGGCTGCTGGGGGAGAGTTTACTTTGGTCTGAAGTGGAGGGAGCCTTCTCTGACCTGGGGCTTACACTGTTATGCCACTACGATTCCACTTTAAGTGCTATAGCTGTGTCCTGTGCCTTCCAGAGCTTTGTACTTTGTTGAGACACTTAGAATCGTAGAGTTGGTTAAGACTCCAAGGGCTATCTAGTGCCACCTGCCATGCGGGAATACACAATCAAAGCACACACACACAACAGATGACCGTCTTCTTAAAAACCTCCAAAGAAGGAGATCCCGCCACAATTCAAGGCAGCACATTCCACTATCAGACAGCTCTTACCACCAGGAAGATCTTCCTAATGTTTAGGTGGAATCTCTTTTCCTGTAGTTCAGCGCCTTCTTGATCTGGAAATCCCAGGATTCAATCCAGTGGAGCTGTGACAGTTAAGTGGAATCATAGGGCTATAATTGCCTAGTGTGAAAGGGCCTCGTACTCACCACATGTGTTGCACACCAATGCTGGCCTTTGCCTGGTAGCCATTCCTGCGGTGTCTGAAGATGTAGTGAGTTGTAGTACAATGCATCTGGAGTGTGTTAGGATGGAAATACTGGTTTTCAACCTGCACGCCCCCAAAAGGAGATGGTTTGTCAAGCGAATCCTGCATTAGTTTGCTGCACCCATAATACATTGCTCCTCAGAGTAGGGTGGCTTTGTGCAGCCGGTTATCTTATCCCTTCCACCACCCAGCGCATGAATAGCATCATTCTGAATAAATGGTGTTCTGAGTTCCCTGATAGGAGCATCAGACAGATACTTGGGAATCGTAGAGTTCCCTATCTCTGCAGTTTATTTTTTCTGCATAGGTGTAGGACCTTACATTTCTCCCTGTTGAAATTCATCTTGTTAGCTTTAGCCCAGCCCTCTAATCTGTCAAAGTCATTTTGAATTTTAATGCTGGGGAATTAGCAACTCCTCCCAGTTTGGGATCATTGCAAATTTAATTAGCATGCTTTATTTCTTCATCCAAGTCATTGGTAAACATGTTGAATAGCACTTTTTCTCTGACAGGGTTGTGTCTGTTCACAAAACAGAGACTCGTTCCTTAAAAATAAGATGAATGGGTGGGATGACAGAAAGTAATAGTAACAGGGCAGTTCTGGCCACCGCTTGTTCTGGGAGCTGGAGCAAAGAAAAATACACACCTACTTGTTATTTTATTCATTTATATGCTGCCTTTCTCCCAGTAATGGGATTCAAATAGGCCTACCTAAGAAACAGGAACTATACCTCAGCTTTGACATTTGACATAGTACTTTTGGTTGTTGTCAAAGTTGCAGTGCCTAAGTTGAAGTTGAAATTTGAAGCAGAGGGGCTTCCTAGGAACAATTCACAATTAGGCATTTTCAACATTTTAATTGTTCCAGATTCATTTTCAGTCATCATCCAAGTGACTAGTTCAGAATTCAAAAGGGGAGGCCTATTAGAAGCAAGAAAAGGGAGCTAATCTAAGGGGCAAAACAGACGGCCCCGATGGGGTGGCTTTGAGCCGCCCCATTTAGGCTGGATTGGGGCCTCAGCAAACAGACACGTGGCCCCAATCCAGCTAGCTTTTGCCCCAAATAGGAGTCGAAAAGATCTGCTCCTATTTGGGGCAGGAAAACGCCGCCCCTTTGCGTCTGGATTTTCGCCAGCTCCGTGGCATGTAGTGTCTAAATGCCACACCCCCAAGCTGGATAGAAGCCAGCTGGCATGTACGTAATTGCCGTTGGGGCTTTTGTCTGGCTTGGGGTCATGGCACATCTAAACTAGATTTTTTAAAAGCAAAACTGAAAGAGGGCTTTTTGAGGTTTTTTTTTAGAGTGAACAAGAGGCCTCCTGAAGTCTTTCTGCAATATTATGTATGGGGCTGTGGTAGAGGCAGGTACGCTTCAGCTGGCAACACATAATGCATTTGTGAATGGAATGAAGGAGGACAGTTAAACAGATTATTAAAATGCAAAGGAGGTTATGATAGAAGTCCATTCGTGCCTTGGGATAGTTGTTACAAAGCTATGTATTGTATCTGATAGGATACACAGTGAGAATTATCAGACAGGAGCAAAGTGGATCGTTCTCTCTGTCTGTGAGCATGATCGAGCAAAAGACATTCATACATGTCATGCTAATCTTGTCATTATCCCGCCAGCAAAGTGGAATTGTATTAACGGGTTCTTCCGTTATTACAGAATGAAGGGTAATGATGGGACAATTCCATCTCACTGATGGAATAATGATAGAATCAGCGTAACATCATATAAAAAGACTTTCATGCCATTTTGGTCACTAGTGCTTCACAGACGGGAAAATGTCCAGATCAGCGCAATGTCGTGTGAAAGTCCTTCCCGCAACCAGACTAGGACAGGACAAGGACATCCTTTTCCCTATCTGATAATCTCCAATGTATATTCATGCTAGTTATCTGTTCAGAGCTTTTTTTTTAATGCACGCAGGCACTTTAGTTTAACAGATGCTCTCTTTGTAAGAGCTGTCCAAAGTCTCCAGGTGATATGCACTGGTTGTCTCTGCAGATACATTCATGTAGAGATGTTGGATGTCTGTGGAATGCACTGTCTTTCTTTTGTTGGTGGCATTGATAGCTAGGTTCATCACATTCTTTATGCAAATAGAGAAATATTACGCCTGACCTGGCATTTTAAGATTATTTATTAATTAAAATATTCTATATCATGAAATTGCAGGATGGCATACAGTCAGCCCTCTGTATCCATGGATTTTTTTTATCCATGGATTCAAGCATCCACAGCTTGAAAATATTTTTAAAAATATAAATTCCAGAAAGTAAACCTTGATTTTTGCCATTTTTAATAAGGGACATCATTTCACTATGCCATTGTATATAATGGGATTTTCCCATCCCCAGATCCACATACAATCTGTATACAAAAATAAAACAGAATTCTGTTTGAAATAAGACACCTCCTGATGGGGGCTGTGCACTGCTGTGAAAACAATTCTCATGTTTCTGCTTTAAGTAGAGAGTGCATGTGTTGTACTTTGAATAGAAAGGCTAAGACACACACACACACACATATAAAAATAATATTATATGCACCATACTTTGCTGTGGACAAAATGTGTGAAATGGTATTTCACTCTTCGGAGGGTGTTTCCTGTTGCTTTCACTCTTAGGAAAGTTGCATGACTTGCTTTGTCCACAGACACACCTAGCATTTTGGCAACTTGTCTTCAAAGAAATGAAATTGACAGTAGCTGCAGTGCAGTTGACGTTGTAGTTCCTCCCTTTATATTATGGCTAGATGTTTCAGTGGCATTGTCTGTATCTGTGGTCTTCTGTTTTTATGGACACTACTGTGCCATTGTATATAATGGAACTTGCACATCCATGGATTTTGGTATCCACAGGTGTCCTGGGACCAAACTCCAGCAGATACCAGGGGCCCTTTGTAATGTCTACTTTCTATATTCAGGGATTCTCCTAATATGAGACGTATTAGGAAAGAGGCTATTTGCTGCTTGCATTTAGAGAACAATATAACTGCATGCCTGGAGTTACTATTTTTAGGTGAAAAATACTGCTTTATTTTAGCCATGCCTCAAACATAAAAAAAAAACAAGAACTGGGTGGCAAATACAAACCCAAGGATGCACTAATCATACTGCCGCAATCATTTTTGCCACTGTGTTAGGGATAGTGTTATATTAGGTATCCTTTTAAGAGTTCTACCAATGCAATTGTGCATTTTTGTGATACAGTTGAGGGAAGAATATATGCAAGTTTTATTACTGGCTGCATATATGCCTCACATCGAATTACACTATTGGCCCACCTAGCCTAGTACTTTTAATATACGTACTGAATTTTGGACATTTTCTACAAAAAAGACATGCCCCATTGAGTTTTAATCAGGTTGCCACCAGCAGACTGCCCTCAGTCTTGATCTCAAAGTCATACTCTTGAGTAATTTATGCACAGTTGTGAGATAGTGAAGCAGATTTTCAAAGAATCATTTGTTAAAATCAGAGTGCATTGATTTTTGGTAGATTATATGGCATGTTTTTTTACCTCTGTTATAAGTGAATTAGGGTTAGGTTCTTCCATCACATCAACAGAAAGCATGTAAGCTTTTTGGTAGCTGCTAGGCAAGAATGCTCCTGTTTTCACAGTTGAGTGCTTGACTTTCTGCCCATTATTTCCATGGGCAAATCTCCCAGGGACTTGCCAGCTTTGTATAGTTCTGTTTTTGTCAAATTGTGATAGCATCTAAATATTTGGAAAGATTGGAAAAAATACAATGGCTCAGCTACATGTATTTGCAACTAGGAATGATTTGCAACTAGGAATAATACTGCTTGGGAATTAATTGTGTTAAAGATATTATTTGCTTTGGTAGATTATTACAGCCAGTGGTGAAATGTTGTTAGAGTAGACTGGTGGATTAACTGACTTTTAAATGATAGAAGAAATGGATTCCTGTTTATATAAAGTAAAGTTGATTAGTATCTATGACAAAGGGTTAGCTCCATGATATGAGAGGGATTGAGGATATATGTTATGATAATGTTCATTAGCAGATCAATGTTAGATTGTTTTAGAGAGTTTGTAAAAAGGATTATTGTGTGTGCTAAGCCAATCTGACAGTCAACCCAGAACAGGGTGAAAACCTGGGAAAGGGGGGGATTATTTGTGAGAAAGCCAGGTGGGGTGCTATCCCTGTGAGAAGAGAGACATGTTTATATTTCTAGCCATCTGGAGGCTATCCTGTCTTGGAGGGGTGAGAAAAGGGAAAACAGCCTGTGTGAAAGAATGCAATGTTTGGGATTTATAGTACAAACAACGTGGTGGTGAGAAAGTTGCCTTGGTGAGAACCTCTGAATTGAACTGACCAGTGATAGATATGGTTGGACTGTGGGGGTGGGTCCCCCAAAAGACTGTATAAAGATGTGTGTTACTCATTTTCCTTCAGAGCTGACAATATCCCAAAGTCATTGGTGCCTGTTATTCTATGTCTCCTTTTCTTCAATAAACCATTCTGAGAAATACTCCAGAGCTTGGTTGTTGGTGAGAGGAGAGCTTGCTTAGCAGTAGACGTGACAGGTAATTATTTTACTGTGTGTTTACCTGTATACATGAGCTTCACAACATACAAACAACTTTTAAATTACACAAATAATTGTTATCTAAGTAAATCTGTTTGATTGTAGAATAATCTTTTGCTTGTTAAATGCACCAAAAGAGTTTGGTTTATTTTGCAGTGATTCTAATTTCCTTACAATTAATTAATTAATTAAGGTATTTATACCCTGCCCTTCAGCCCTAAAGGCTATCAGAGCGAAGAAGAAACTAGGAAGCTGTCTCAACAAGGAGAACTAGTTTGAGTGATAATACTGTAATGCCAAACTCAGACGTATTGCATTTCATCTCAGATTGCCCAGTGAAACTACCTGTATTACTTTTGTTTCCTTTCTGATTGCTGTTCTGCAAGTCTGAGTTGGTGCGTCTTCACTGTAACCTCCTGTACAACCTTGTCAGAGTTTATTAAAATGTTGCCATACGTAAATTTCTGTGAGGTTCTTCCCTCCCCCCAACAAAATATTAGAATAGTTTCAGGTATCCATAAGAATTTTATGTTTTATGATTTTCTACTGTTGATCCCCAGCAACTGCATTTTTTATTTTTAGTCTGCATATTTTGTTTTTGTTTTTTATGAAAACGTAGTGAAGTGCTTCACAGCTGGACTTAGTAGTTGAGGTGTTTGTGTTGGACTTGTAAAGACTAGCGAAATATATTGCATTTTACTTTGCTTGCCAGTTTTACAATTAAAGTTAAAACCTATCTTGAAATATGTTTGTCTTGTGGTGATCAAATTGCTGTTGGTTAGTTCTTACTGTATACGAGTTTTACTTACTATTTATAACCTGTTTTTCAATCAGAAGTCTTCAGAACAGCTTACAAAATAATCATAGGAACACATCTAGCTCTTAAATAAGGCATGAAGAAACCCAATGCAGAGCAAAGATAGAAAGTAAGAAATTAAAACAATTGGACAGGAAACAAAATATTAATACGTTATATGTTAAAACAGATAACCTAAAACAAGCAAGCAGTCATTGTTTAAAACAGCAGTTGATATAATGATGATGATGATAATAATAATAATAATTATTTCTATACCGCTTTTCCAAAAAAGATCAAAGCGGTTTATAGCATTTCATCAAATTACAAAACAATATACAATCAACAATACACTTACATAAAACATAATATAAAAACAGGTTAAAATCTCACTTTTTAAAACATTATCTTAAATTAACCATTTGCTCTGGTGCATTTGAATCTGTTATGAGCAGAAGGACACAGCAGCGTATAGTTGTTTAAATGGATTGGTGTGATCAAACTTAAAAAAAAATTCAGTAAACTGAGAAAGTTCTTTTGGCATTCCACAGTCCAGAAACGAGCTCCAAAAAGAGGAGAACAGCAGGGATGGAATGAAAGCAGAGGTACAGAGGTGAAGCAGGATAAAGCTGAATGGAGACCTTTCAGGGAATTCCGTCCTCATGAGCCTGAAAGACAAGCAGAGTTAACACTTGAGAGGTAAGTGCTGCTCCCAAACATGTGCAAGGACACTTTCAAGTTTATTGTACCAGCTGCCAGTTATTTAGGTAGTTTGTTAGACCTTTCCAGGAGATAGATAATTAGTTCTTCAGTTCTGTGCTTGGTTAGAAATCCCTATTTGACTCTTGTTCTTTTCATGCATTGAACTTGCTTTGGGCTTAAAATAGTGATTTTTAACCTTTGGTCCTCCACATGTTTTGGGTCATTGCCCATGTTGGCTGGGGCTTATAGGAGTTTGTCCAAAACATCTGAGGAACCAAAGATTGAGAATCATTTCTTAAATGGAAGATTTATACAAGTTGAAGATTTCCTTCATATTAACATGTCCCTGGTTTATAGAAATGTAGTTGATAATATATGAAAATAAAATCACAAAGCAGTGTGTTCAAAATCAAAACACTTGGACAGTTGAAGTGAGATGTTGGTAATCTAACATGGGCAGGTAATCTTGTTTTCTGTCAAGATCCATGTTCTGTTGGGAACAATTGGAGGCTGTATGTCAGCAGGGTGGGTCCTGTCCTTTCTCAATTTTTTTCTGCCACCTTCTTTCTCTTTCCAGTGTGCTGCCAGGAGAGAAACTATCATGCTTGCTAGATTGGTTGAAGGGGGCTTTTGAAATTATGCTGTGGACCACCATTTGTCCAGCTTTGGCCTTGCTTTATGATGTCCAGATATAACAGTTTCTTGGTTGCTTCTAGGTCTGAGGTGTTTGGAACTTGAACTAATCATAGATAATGGCTGGAAACCTGGAGTATTCTGCCTTTCTGCAAGGCCATGCAACAGCGACATGGAAAGGAAGATGAAATCATTTGGCTCTAAGATGTCCTGTTTTTCAAATGCCTTACTTCCTCCATGATTGCTGTTTCAATGGTTATTTTTCTTCCTGCTGCTACTACCTGCTTTGAAGTAATGCACCAAAAGGTTTATGACCTTTATATATGTTCAAACTCATTATTCGAAGCTGGAATTAATTTGTTGAACACACAGGGAGTGGAATGTACAGTCTCTTTGCTGAAATACTGGGCTGCCATTTATAGAAGCTTTAAAATACACTTCAATTGTGTCCTTTAGAGGGAAGCCTCAGAATCACTTTCATTGCTGGCGACAGGGGCAGCAGAATAATGCTCAAGTATTACTCTCTGCAATGAAGCAATGCAATTATTATTTGGATTTGGCATTTGTACATTTTCAGGAGAAAGTATAAAAGCAAGAGGTTAAAATGTTGTGTATAATGTTGGCATTACTACTACATCAGAGTGAGGTTGCGCTGATAAGCTAAAAGAAACTAAAACATATTCTTGTTTAGGCCAATGGACCGATTTGATCGGGAAAGGCCAATGAGAGGTCGTGGGGGCGGAAGAGGTGGAATGCGAGGAAGAGGAAGAGGTGGAATGAATAGAACTTTCAATGGCTTTGATCAGAGAGGGAAAAGGGAATTTGACCGACAGAGTGGAAGCGATAAAACGTAAGTGCTCTGTATGTATTCTTTGTATCTTATAAGTATCTTAATATATAGTACATTACTCTGCTAGCCTTTAGGGCTGAAGAGCGGGGTATAAATACCACAAATAAAATAAATAAATAGCACGCAAATATTTCTTAACAAATATGGTAACTTTTTTTTCACAGACAGTGGTGGTGCAAAATTTAACACATCTCTGTAACTTAGTTTTGTATAGTTGTCTTTAAATGTACTATTTTAAGTTCCATAAAGAATAAAACTAAAAGAATTACTGTTTCTGACTCTAGAGGTGTCCGAGGTGATGAGAAACGGGGTGGAAGTGGACCTCGCAACTGGGGATCAGTTAAGGATGATATGAGGTATGGTATGTTTCAGTGGGGGTCCTGGCTTATAATCTACTGTCTGGCCTCTCCTCAGCCCAGCACCTTGCTCAGCTGTGAACCTGTTTTTGTATGCCTTCAGGTCATTTTTGACTTACAGCAACCATGAGACAAACCTATCACAGATTTGGCAATCTTAAACCATAATTTGGCAAAAATTGTTCAGAGGGGGGATTGCCTTGCCTTCCTCTGAGAGCTGAGAGTATGACATGCCCAAGGTCACCCAGTAGGTTTCCAAGCGGAGATTTGAATCTTGTTCTTCTAGTGACCTAGTCCAACACTCAAACCACGACATCACCCTGTAAAACCACTGTATTTTCATGCTGAGATGAGGAGAGGAAGGGATGCCTACATCTATGTGTCCAACATGGAAGCTAAATGAGGGGAAAGAGCATGAAGGGGGAAATGAAGTAACCCCATTTACCACTAAAATGTGGCATTCAACATGAAAGGGCCCACCCCATCACAGTGTTTGCATCCCCCTTATTTCTAAGCTTGAGGTTTGCATCACAGACCAGAGAAATCCTATAGACTGGACGTGTGTCAGTAACCCATACAGAAAAGTTCTTCCATGGAGATCCCGCACAAATTATGTTCTTCATTTCTGCCTGAATCTTGATTTAAAATTGAAAATGTTGAGGGAGAAACTGGATTTTGTAAGCACTTTTGTCTCTTATGTAGGATTTCTGCAAAAAAATCATTTCTTGTTTAATGAAAGATCCCTTGTGAAGATGGAACATTGATTAGTGGTAGAGCTCATGCCTATCATGTATGATTCTCTAGGACTATGGCATTTAAGGATTTGTGTGACTGGGGAAGCTGATGTTTAAGCAAAAATTTTATTAGCTCTGCTAGTCAAAGAAACTTAATAAATTGGTACCAGTGAGAATATCTTAATGCTTTTATTTACATGCTGCAGGCTTTGTGCTAGAGAAAAGAGCCCAAGGGGCTGAGTGGAAAAAGTACTTTTGGATTTTCATTAACAAGATTTCAAGGCATTAGTTATTTTGTAACTGTGTGTTTCTGTCATTCCATATATAAATGCAGCGTGCGAGTTGTGGAGACTAATCCTTTGAGCAGCACACTAATTATGGTGGTTATTGTTGGCAGCCCATACAGCTTAAGCTGCATGTTATGGTCTTTGGATTTCAATGTCTTTACTGGGAATATTAATGTTTTACAGTGAGCTGGAACAGACAGCTCCTATGGAAGAGTCTGCAGAGATGGAAGAGAACCCAGCACCACCTGAAGGAGATGCTCCAACCAAGTATGTGTTTGTTTTTAACAGTTTGCTGGTTTTGTTCCTTAAGTCGCTTTTAGAAAACCTGCCTAGGTTGGATATGGGTGCCTTTAACTATCTTAAAACAGGAAAATGGAATTAACCCTAGTGTACCATGATTTCACTGCTGTCAGGGATTTCACTCTTGGGCTAGCACTCTGATCCCAAGGAGATACTTGAACTGGTAAGGTATCAAACTGTAGTTTTCACAGTTAGTGAACTTTAAGGTACCAACCCTGCTCAATATTTGATGTATGCTGCTAAGCATCTTGCAAAGAACAACCTCATTTTTTCAATCCTGGGCAGACAATAAAAATGCTTTATAGTTAGGCATTTGACTTTGTGGGTCACAAGTTGGACATGCTTGCTTGTACGACTGTGCCAGAGCTTTCGGCTTAAACATGCTTTTTTTAAAAAGCCTTTATCCATATATGAAATAGTAGGGGCTATGCAGGAGCTTTAGGAGTGTTCTGATAATTCCTCACACAGAATCCTAATGGCTGTTGCATGCTGTTTATTCTTTTGTGAGCACTACAAATTACATAGTTGTGTTGGGCAAAAAGAGATTAGCTGGGACCTCTCTTTGTGCTGGGACTCTACACTCACTCAGTGATCTGGATATTGCTGCAGGAGCTGATAAGAGTTCATGACATGTAATGTACGAAGCTAGAATGTAACAAATCACACTTCAGTTTTCCCTTGGCTGACCCTTCAAAGAAACTTGCTGAAAGAAACTTCATCAGAGGCTTGACAACATTGGTAGTAGTTACTGGGCATAACTCCTTATTTAGCTTCTGGTTTTTAGACTTGCATATATTTCCTTAGCAGTTGAAATCTAAAGTCCAATTTGCTTATTTTAAAGCTTTTCTCATACTGTGTACTCACAAAACCTTTAGGCACACAACATATGACTGCTTCCGGTAGACAGAATACATTTTCATATCTTGTAGGTTGCTCATGGGTATAAATACAATCAATAAATGGCTTGAAACGAAAGTGCTTCTGCTTGCTATCATCTTTCTTCATCTGAACTTTGCTGTGCTTTGGCTATTTATACAGGACAGACTAAGCTTAATCAGCCCTATCTGATCAGGTTTTCAGTAGCATATTTTGAAGAAGCATTTCAAACTGTGACAGAGGAAAGTATTAAACATACTTTTGGTTGCAGCCAAGCGATCCATTTGCATCTCAGATGGGAAGACAGGGGTCTTTGCAACTAGCGGCCATGACAGAGTAAGGTAGGGGATGCGCAGTGGTAGCAGGTCAGTGGTGTGGGGGCAGACAGGCATGTAAAGACCTGCTCATCCTTCCCCCAGCCCAGACACCAGTCTGGCTTGGGACCTGGACCAGGATATCACAGGCTTGACCCATGCTACTCTGACCTGTCTGTTCAGAGCTCGTGTAGAAAAAGATAATTTTGGCCTAAATGCTCAAAACATTGTTAAATACCCAAATATATTTTTCTCCAATAACACCTGATAATCAAAACATGTAAGAGCCTTAATGCTAAAGTTGGTGATCATATCAAATCCTTTTTGAATTATCCCCAGTTTCTTGGGAAGTATAATTCATGAGGAGAATCTTCAGATTTTCTCTTAAGGTATTTCTTCCTGCTGCCCATAGGTGTGCTTTAATCTTTACCAGCCCCACCATCATTCTACTGTGCAAATTCATTGTTTTCTATTGCCTTAATTTCCCCATCTCTAGCCATTTATTTATTTATTTAAGTACATTTATGTCCCATCTTTCTTACATCATGACCATTTATGAATTTGGCACTTAACTTAATTGCATAGGCCATGACCCTACATCACAGTCTCCATTTCATAGCTTTTATCGATCTGTAGCTATGTTGCAGAAATGCAACAGAACCATGTTAGCAAATTGTAACCATGTGCATCTGGGCACTGGCAAGAGTGATCCACTATGCAGTGGACACATCTGATACACAGTATGTACTCCTGTTGTGCTTTAGCACTTCCTACCCAGTGCCTGGATGCACATCAGTGGCCATGGCACATCAGTCACTCCCCTCATTACCGTTGGGAACAGGTGCCCATATACTATAATGTCATGCCCCCCCAGGTGAATATGGATGTTGGGAAACGATTCAATTTAGTTTTGACCACACATGAGGTATCTATAAAGACGTAAATCCCAAGCAAAATGCCAGACATAATATAGGTTTAAAAGAGTTCTTAAGAAAAAGAACAGTGAGAATCCTAGTAGGAAACTCCCTTTTCCTTTTTGTTAGCAAAACTTCTGGTGTTATTATTTTAGCTTTTTATTTGCTTTTGCCATTTTGAAATAGTCTAAATACTTAGGGCTTTTACAGACTGGCATGAAAGGCCGGCATGGGGGCAGAGTTGGGGCATAGCGTTGTTTGCATGTTTAGAATTGCCTTTGACAATTCTGACAACATTGATCTCCCAGTTTGCTAGTTGCATAATGTACTTGGTGATGGAATTATTGCCACAGTCATAAAATGTATGTATTCTCTTTCATCTCAAGACTCTTGTCAGCTTCCTGAATATATCTTTCAGAAATATGTATACACCTTTTGGACGTATTAGGCTAATTGTGTGCATTCAGTAAAACCCAGATTTGTGGCAGCTAGCATGTTTGTGGATTAGTAACAATTTTGGACTTATTTTCAAGGCAGACAGACACATGTCTCAAAACATATTTCTTCATTTTGTATACTACTAATGCACAGAATGTAATAAGGTTGGTTTTGAGCTTTCCTGCTGGACTTGCTAGGACAAAACTGGACAGTAGGTTTGATTGTACAGAAACTAGTGATTCTGTAGCAGAAAATGTGCTGCAATTGTAGTGTTGGGAAGAACACATTTCATATTTATCTGAGTTACGCTGCAGGATGTGTTGTGGAGTCAGGGCAGCCTTCACCAAACTGAATCCCTTCAGTTGTTACAGATTACAATTCTTACCAGTCCCAGCCAGCATTGTTACCAGCGATCAGGGATGTTGGGAGTGTTTGTCCAAAACATTTGGAGGGGCTAGGGAGCAGAAGCCTGTTATTTAGTGTCATAATGAAAGGCACATTTTAAGGACCACAAGTTTGAGCGTACTGAAACAGCAGGGAAAGTAGTATATATGACCAGAACTGGTAAAATCAAATCCTGAAAACAAGTATTTAAATGATACTGTATTCCAAGTCAATGCGTAGGAAGTTGATAACAAAACTGAAGTGTAACTTGCATATATGAACAGTGTAGACCATAAAGATTGGCTTCAATGGTCTGATTTTACTGCTACTATCACAGTAATTAAAAGTGAGTTTTGCAACTAACATGTCCATAAATATCTAAACATAATTGATAATGTGCAGAACGCTTGTTTTACCTTTTAGTATCACATTTATTATTAGTAGGCATGGGAGAAATAAAGAGAGGGACCAGCATGGCAACTCACTCCCATAAAAAAAAGTCTGACAGGACCGAGCATTTTCCATGGCCATGGCATATTGAATATAATGGGTTGGAAGTAATGAGGATGAAATGGATTTTTTTTTGAGAGGGCATGGCTGGCTGGTTGGAACACCAAGCAGGAACATTCTGCACTGGTAATATTTTGTGCAGGTTCCACTTGTGCAAAACCCTTACCACCATCATTTAGAAAAAGGACAAAACCACTTTTAGTGCTTTGTACAAATCCAAGTAGCTACCTTCGATGAAATTGCTCCCTGCCTTTTACTTCCTGGCATTTCACAGCCTAATGGTTTTTACTTTACAACTATAAACCCTTAGAATTGCTGAAGGAGAGCCAGTGGAAGAAGTAGTTCAAGAGATGACGTTGGATGAATGGAAAAATCTCCAGGAACAAAACCGTCCAAAGCCTGAATTCAACATCCGGAAGCCTGAAACCACTGTTCCTTCCAAAGCAGTGGTAATTCACAAGTCAAAATATAGAGATGATGTAAGCATTCACATAGAATTTAGAGGGTTCTTCTTTCAAACCTGTGTTTAAATTTCTGGCTTTTTAATAATGAAACTTATTTTAAGAATATTCTGAATAGATTGAGAAGCACTTCTAGAACTTTAGCTCACCTCAGCCAACAGTTTGAGTGCTTAAAAAGGAAAAAGAATTTCAGCAGCATAGGATTATTTTCTCTTTCTCATTTGACAACCAAACAGAAGCATTTTTTTTGTTGTTTCTTTTTATTTGGTGCTGGGTATTCAATACCAGCGGAAGAATTTGCTGCATTTTATGTGCCTCAAGATTATAGTCTCATATTTCCAGATTCTTCATTTTATCAAACTTCTTTCTTTCAGTTTTTCCTAAAAATAACAAGAGGGTGGGCTGGTTACAGCAGAATGATACACTTTAGCATCATTCAGCTGAACGTGTAGATAGAGCTGTAAAAATACATGCAGCTATACGTATGCAGGGGATCTTCTTTTGTCTCTCTCCTTTCCTATTCCAAGATTCAAGTTTTCCTTTGTTTATCTTACAAGAGCATCTGGAGTATATTCTCCTGCTTTCTATCACAAGCTCATATTGCAATGCCTATGCTGCATTCTGATTGATACAGATATTTAATACTAATAATAATAATTTGTTTTATTTATATACCGCTATTCCAAAGATCATAGCAGTGAACAGCAAGTAAGCTAATTAGCAAGTAAGCTAATTTGCCCCCAACAGTCTGGGTACTCATTTTAGCGACCTCGGAAGGATGCAAGCCTGAGTCGAGCTTGGGCCCTTTTGCTGGTCTTGAACTCGCAACCTTGTGGTTTTGAGTGAATGGCTGCAGTACAGGCATTTAACCACTGCGCCACCAGGGCTCCATAATTCTATAATAATAATTCTACAGATAATTCTATAATAATAATTTTACAGATTCCACTGACGGAAATGTTTTCCTCAATGGACCACCTCGTGTTGGATACCGGCCATTGAGTTAGATTAGCATTGGGTTCTGTGTGGCTCTTCAGATGAATGCACTGGAAGGTCAAACAGTAGCTTTGGTCTTACTTCCCCCCTCCCCCCTTCCCGGTTGTTCACTGCGTGTGTGAAGAGCTCTCTGGTTCATTTTTTCAAAATGAATAGGTAGATATATGTAGTAGTCACATCATCTTCATTGCATATATTTAATCTGGGGTTTTCTGAAGCATTGGTCCATAATTTATGCCTGCACTGCACTTTTGGTAACCATTATAGCCTGAATGCCCACAACTTTGCTGATAGACATGACTGGAAGTGTGATATTGACTACTGTGTTAACTATGAGCAAGCCTAATCAGGACACGTTAGTTTTCATCCTTAACCTTATTGGATATGCCTCTGTTGCTCCCCTTCCTCCCAATTCAGTGAGGTGAGTACAGGTAGGGCAGACATGGGAAGATACTTTGGTCACAGGTCTGGCTTGTCTTCCAGGACCCATCTTGTTGGCTGGATAGTGTCAGGGGAATGGGGTTTCAACCCTCCTGCAGGTCTCTTGCTGTCTCCACCAAACAGCTTCCTTTGTGCAAAAGGAGCCCCAGAATTTGTTCCACTGTACACAGTTAATAAATTCCTCCCCACTATGCTAGTCCTGTTCATTGGGAAGGGGAGTAATGCAGGAGGAAACCCCTGTTTTACCTCCAGTCATCAATCAGGGTTAACACAGGAATTTTCCACCATTTTATTTGCCTTGCACGGAAGGTGGTGGTGGGGGCTATGGCAAGCTCTAAAGAGAGGGTCAGGTTTCTGGGCCAGATTCTAGCTGTTTCCTTAGTAAAGATCCTTCCCTTTGGGTAGGATACGGAGCATAGTTTCCTCTGCATTTGGGAAGGGAGATCTGTCTACCATTCCAGATTGTTTCTGCTACCAAATGAAAACATTTTTACATCAAAGAGCCTACTTCTGTTGTTGTGCAATTGGGGAATTGTACATACTAATGCCAATTCTTAGTTTGTTTTTATACAGGTTTATAGATTGTGTTTGTAATTGCTTAGTACATCACTTTGAACTCCACAAGAAGAGTATTCTTGAATATGTTTTTATTCAACAACTCTTGAAGAAATATATTTATTTAATAAAATAAACATGATGCTTAGATTGGTAAATAAAATGGCATCATGACAGCTTTTGAATTATATTTGTACATGGGAAGAAAAATGTCCTTTTCACCATTATAGTCGTGAGGATTGGATGACAGAGCCATACAGTTAAGTTTGTTGAAGTGTGTAAACATTTCAGGAGTATTAGGTAGGTTTTCTCTTAACCTTTTCAACTGTAGAGGGGCTTGCTCTAACACCACCTTCCCAGAATGGGTCTCTCATGATGTTTTAGACTCCCAAGTTGCATCATCATTCACCAGTGCCCATTTGGGCTGGGGCTGATGAGTTATGGTCCAGATCATTGGATATCATTAGTGGAGAAGACTTGTTATATATATGTGGTAAGATGACAGTTTTAATACCCATCAGAATACACTTTCTCTTTATTATCAAACAGCCTGAAACACAACACTTAAAAGTTAAAAAAAAATTAAAACATGCCTTTCCTTCCAGGTTCCTTTTTTTTTTTTTTTTTTTTTTGCCATCTGTAGTACGATGAGTGGAGATGGGATAAGTCTCTTCAGCAGTAGCATTTAGGCTGTAGACTTCTGCTTTCTTACATCTAGTGGGCTGCTTTGATTTCAGAAATTGCTTATTTATGTATATCAGCTTGTAGACCTATTGGGCTGAAAGGTGGGTTGAAGCATAACTACCTTTGGCTGTAACTGTTTCCTTTCATGTTCTGTTTCCACCTTCTAGGAAGCCCCGTGTTCCTTTTGGCATTTTTTAAAATTCATAAAATCATAGAGTTGGAAGAGACCATAAGGGCCATCCAGTCCAACCCCTGCCATGCAGGAACTCTCAATCAAAGCATCCCCGACAGATGGCCATCCAGCCTCTGTTTGAAAATCTCCAAGGAAGGAGACTCCACCACTCTCTGAGGGAGTGTGTTCCACTGTTGAACAGCCCTTACTGTCAGGAAGTTCCTCCTAATGAGGTGGAATCTCTTTTCATGTAGCTTGCATCCATTGCTCTGGGTCCTAGTCTCTGGAGCAGCAGAAAACAAGCTTGCTCCCTCCTCAATATGACATCCTTTCAAGTATTTAAACAGGGCTATCATATCACCCCTTAACCTTCTCTTCTCCAGGCTAAACATCCCCAGCTCCCTGAGTTGTTCCTCATAGGACATGGTTTCCAGACCCTTAACCATTTTAGTCACCTTCCTTTGGGACACGCTCCATTTTCTCAACATCCTTTTTAAATTGTGGTGCCCAGAACTGGACACAATATTTCTGGTGGGCCCCTGACCAGAGCAGAATAGAGTGGCACTATTACTTCTATTGATGCAGCCTAAAATCAAATTGGCCTTGTTAGCTGCCGCATCACACTGTTGACTCATGTTCATCTTATGGTCTACTTGGACTCCCAGATCCCTTTCACAAGTAGTCTTGTTCAGCCAGATGTCACCCATCCTATATCGGTGCATTTCATTTTTCAAGCTAACTGTAAATAATTTCTGTTCTAGGTGAAGGAAGATTTTGAGGATGATTCTCACTTTTTCCGAAAATCAGCAAACGATATCACTTCTCAGCTGGACATTAATTTTGGAAATCTCCCTCGTCCTGGACGTGGAGCTAGAGGAGCACGAGGAGGTCGTGGGCGCGTCCGTAGAGTTGAGGATTCTGGACCCAGGCCGGAAGTGATGGTAATTCTGTGCCACATATACTCTTGGTGCCTGTCCTTATATAGTTAAAACATCAGCTGCTCAAAACAGAATGGTATTGATGGAATTTCAGATTTCTCAAACTTTTAAAAAGCCTGATTCTCTGATGGTTAAATGGAAGAATGGTTCAAACAGCTTGGTTCACTGGCCATTACATACAGACTGAGGGTAGTATGTATATATATGTAAGTAATAGACTATCCTGGAAACAGAAAAAATTTACACAGTAACATTTCATGGAAGGCACCACTTGAGCTACCTGCAAGCCCTACATTCCAGTGAGTACAGAATGAGGGTACTTTGAATAGTCAGCAATGTATATAGAGCTACTGTTGCTTTTTTAAGTTGGTGAAGGACAAGAAAAGAGGAACAACAAGAGATAACATTTATTTCAACTGTCCTAGTCTTCATTCACTATTTGACCTGGAATTCTTTAATATTCTAAGGCATTTAGTTAACTCCAGGCTGAAAACCATGTAGGGACAGAAAGAATTGATGAGAACAGGTAAGGAGAAGCATGAATAAATATCTAAACAGGTAGATTGTAGTTCAGGGTGTGTGTCCCCTCAGTTGTAGAGAGTTCTGTTTAGGGGAGTGACAATGCATGCACTGGTGGAATAACAGTTACAAGAAGCCTGAATTTAGAATGGACAAATGCAGCCCCTTAAGGGTATCATGCCTTTGATTCAAGAGGTAAAGCTATAGTTTTTGAATTTCAGTCTCACAACTTGTTCAAAATGACTTAGGCTAAGAATACCTACATGAGCTTCAGAGGCTTTGGTGTACTTTACTCAAATCAGAAGGTTTGCAGATTTTGCAGATCTCATAAATTGTTAAAACCTCTTCCTTGGTGATCAGAACATGCACAGCTAGGAAATCCTGTGTCTAGCATTGCCTTTCCATTGCTAAAATGGGAGTTTCGTGATAGAGCTGAGATGGCCAACCTGCATCCCCGCAGCTGTTAGGATACACCACCTGCTCATCTGTGGTGAGGATAATAGGAACTGCAGCTCATTTACAGCCAGAGGAGTCACATATGCTTTCCTCTTGTGGCAAGAGCAGATGTAGGCAGCGCACAGGCTGCATGCAGACCATGAGGTCTCACTATGGCTGCCCCACCTCCCCCATTAACATAAGGCCTAATGTGCCCTTTTCTAATTACTTTTGATTTGACAAAATGCTCTCTTCCTGAAAAAAAAATAGTGAAATTGTTCCCCATGGCTCATAGAAGGGGGCGAGGTGCATTTTTAGTGGGGGGAAAATTGGATTGGATGTGGTGGTGGGGTGGCAACATTTGTGATGGAATTGTAGCTAACAGGCTTGGTTTAACAGGCTCGGGTTTGGTTCCAGAGTAGATGTAGAGATGAACAAATCTATATTTATGTGTATCTCCATAAGAAGGTGCACAAGCCTTGCAAATAATATTTTTTTAAAAAATAAATCTGATATATATTCTCCTTGCTCACAGATGAACATCACTGTTCCAAATCCTGATGACCCTGAGGATTTTCCTGCTTTAGCTTGAGAGTATAGAATGACACCTTCAAAATTAGCCATGAAGATACCAACTCAGCATTGCTATGGGAAATGATCGAACTTTACAGAGAGAAATGACTTTTGTGTGTGAATTTTGCACTTCTATTGTGTTAAGAGCCTAGACATATCCTGTGGGCTAGGAGGCAAGGTCCAGCACCACTTGTTTTTGGATTAGCTGTGTGAAGGCTTATGGTACCATACATGAGGGATTTCAAATAAAAGTTCGAGATGATGGTGTCAAAGATGTACAGAAAGATGACTCTTTGTCAATGGTATTACAGTTGTAAGATATAAAATATTATCTATTCTGGGGCTTTATAGCCAGAACCCATAGCTTTTTTCTTGGAATGTGCTTTTGCCATACTCAGTAACTTGCACAATTTTAGGGAGTTGGCAAATAAAATGCAATACAAAACATGTCCATTTTGGGCTCTAAGGTGCTATTTTCACTTTATTATTATTATTATTATTATTGCTGGTTAAAACTGGAGGTTGCAAATAGTAGGGCATTCAAGTGTGGGAAACTGCTTTGCTATTTGAAATCTAGGGAATCTCCTGGGGGTATCATTTTTAACTTTCATGGATTGCCTTTGCCATTGTGTTAGCCACAATATATTTCTCTAGCTGCTTCCGTTTGGTATTGGCTGAAGTGTTTCAGTCAAGACTTCCCCCTCATGAACGAATTATAGTCAACAAATCGTTTTGCTAGCTCTTGTGAAAAACTGCACAAGAACTTCATGAGTACAACTTCAGATAAATGTTTCTGTAGCAGCTTTACCAGAATGATTTCCACCTTAAATATATTAGCAGGGCCATTGTTTTTCTACACAGACTCTTGTGGGAGTGCCTTGAACAAATGATACATTTTATTTGTATACATTTTTACAAGTTAATATTTATAATCAAATCATAATGAGAAATACAAACTATAGTATCAAGTTTACCTTTAAAATATGTTCAGCAAAATAAAATTTCCTATTTTTTAATATTACAATTTTTTTTAAAAAGTAGACAGTATTGATTACACATATACTTTGAACAGATGATCTGTACAAGAGTTTACAAAGCAGTAGATACAAAACTACAGAACAACAATATTGGGACTTAAAAGCAGCAACCCTGAAAAAGCTTTTCCCTCCAGTCTTTTAACAGTATAACTGTCAGTACTAAAATAGATGAATGTTGGGAACAACTTCACTGATAATTGAAAGTTTGAAAAGTTGAATGTAGCTGTGCTAACCAACTAGCTCATATTTGAAATACTTTCTTTAGTACATAGTGTGCAAATTATAGAACAAGAAAGAACTGCATGCCTGTAAAGAAATGTCAAGGCTTAGAAACCAGCAATATTTTTGAGCTTACTTATTGAGCTTTCATGTATTTTGAGACACAGCTTCTGTAATTATTTAGCCAAAAAACCATCAGAATTCATTCTGATAAAAACATCAAGAACCAGATTTGCCTACAATTAGGATTTTAAGTTTGTGGTAGGTTTTCTCCATGTAGTTCAAAGGAGTTTTGAAATTTCTGTATTGGTGCATGATAGTATTTTCTAAGACCCAGATTGCTCTTCAGATTCAAGCATCAAACTAGCAAGATCATACAGTGATTATCTGCTTACTCAAAAATAAGGTGTTCTATGACATCTACTGTATGTACTTGACTATAAGTTGAGGGTATTTTTTGATATGACGCGTGGATAGGTCGAGGATAAAATCTAGGGGCATGTAACGAAGGATCTAAGGTATGAAGCAAAGGAAAACAATGCTAAAGAACTTACAAAATTCTAGTAGCCGTAAGTTTGTGCCTCAAAATAAAGGCTGTATGGATGAGAGAATAGAGGAGAGGGGTCAGTGGATTCCAGGACAGATTACATTTTTGCCTTTCACTCAGGATGGTTCATTTTTTAATAAGAGTTAAAGTACAGTGCTTAATCGACTCGTGGGTAAGTCCTCAGGTTTTGGGGGCAATTTTTTGACTAAAATTTCTAGACCTATAAATGAATATATACAGTAGTCAGACAAAGTGAACACTGGGCACTGGGGGGCGGGTGGGGAGAATGGTTTCACAGAGCAGCTTTGCTGTTGAGTAGAATTACCCTTTATCATCTTAAAGAGAAATCTAAGTAAATTTGGGGTGTGTGTGTGTGTGTGTGATCTTTTCGTTAAGTTTTTGTTAACTAGTTTGGAGATACCTCCATTTTTCTATGACCATCCCAAGTGTGCTAAAGTCTGAACGTTAGCCCATTTGGCATTCTAACTTGAAGTTGTGGCTGGGTAATGCAGGGTTAGATTCTTGAACTTGAAATGTTGGGATTCAAGTTCAAATGGGACAGCTGGCATTATGTAATACACCTAGTTTGACTGTTCAAAAGCAATGGGATTTTTTTAAAGAGCAGGTTGTCCTTAAAAACTATTCTAATAACGTGTGAGGCTTTGGCTTCTGGTACGAACGTTTTGAATTTTACCTAATTTACTTGAATAATGCCAGTCTCCAATGCCCCCCTTTAAAGGTTTTTTTAATTATACAAAGCCAATGTATGTGAATTTAGTAACTGTATAAATGTGACCCCCTCCCCTTCAACTGGCGGTGGCAATACTTCTGCTACAGTAGTAAGATAAGTTTGATGTTACTTATATTTACATTACTTAAGCAAATATCAAAATAGAACTTGTGTACAAACATCATTTTTTTCACAGTAGGCACTGAAAATTTAGCCTCATGCAGCACAATGATTAAGTCAAAGGTTTCCCTTTTTTTTAGAACCTAAAGATGACTAGTAGCCAATTTCTATTGGAATATTATTCAGTAGATGAACTTAAGCAGCCAAAAGCAAATTGTACAACATTTAAAAGGGTATCAATTGCTGAAAATCCAGGCATGTTTTAAAACTACTGTGAAGACATTATTTGTGAACAACAACTTTGAAAATGAGGCCAGTGCTGTTTTAAGAAGCTAATTTGAAGTTTAGGTAATATTTCTTTGGGTTGATAGCATTTTTCTGAAAGGCTGTTAAACAAATGTATATAGAAAATGAGTTAAAATCCAATAGGCAGTCTGGGGGCAGAGGGGGAATATAGCTATTATCCCATGGGCATCTACTCCATTCAAACTGAGTCCTGCAAGAAATCTAAATATAGAATCATGCAGTGATGTTTGTTATCTAAACTCTGGCTCAGTTTCTCAGTACATGCAAATGCTTATGTGATGCCCACATTTAGTAAGTATCTTCGCCTTCTACATACTCTAGCATGGAAACAAGGGGTAGAGGTAGTTCATTAGCAATAAAAATTGGGAAATCCAGAGTTCCATAGAACCTCATCAACATTCAATTACATCATGATTGTAATTCAGCATCAAAGATGGGTGGTGGTGAGGTTCAGCAAGACTATCCAGCGCTTCTTTAAAACATGCAGGGATTTTCTCCATGATAGTATTACCAGGCAATATGGCCAAAGCCCAAGATCTAGTTCAGAGCTCACAGATAGTTACTTGTTTGTAGCACCTTCAGGCTACAACACCATCTCTCTTTGATAGGAGAAAAAAATTACAAAGGCAGCCAAGCCATTAAGTGCTATTACAGTTGAACAGTACCATACTACTACAAGGATGAACAAGGCAACAGATACAACTGTGAACAGTGCTGCTTGAATTAGTGGTGAGAAAAAAGCATTATGGTTTTGCAATGATTTCTCTTTACAAGTCACAAATGGGAATTTTAGCAGCTCTAGGTATGCTTTCCAATTTCACTACAGTGCGATTCCTGTTGCCACTCCAAGAATTAAAAGTGAATGGGTGAAAAGAT